>NW_026705869.1:142500-400621 GCF_029867415.1 Vicia villosa | reverse complement strand
TTGGATGATCACAATTCATCAAGGAAAGATCAAAAATCAACAAAACCCTAAGATTCAAAATTAGGGTTTTTGCCTGAAAAGTCAACTCAACTTTGACTGATCATAACTCTCTCATCCTTCATCCAAAAAATGTCAACCAAAGCTCATTTTGAAGGAAATTCAATTATCTTTCAAATGCAATTGATCCCATGGTCATAGCATTCACCATTTGAAAAATATGGCCAAAGACATTACAGGTCATTTTCAAAGTCAACAAAAAGACACTTTTTTCAAATGGACACACAAGGAGAACCAAAAATCATTTTGATATGAGACCAAAGACATTGGTTAGAGGACTCTTTGAGGTTTCCAAAAAGTGCAAGATCTCCTTCATATGACAAAAATTGAAGGATTTACACCTTGTTGAAGTTGGCTAAATTTTGGGAAAATGCATGAAATCAACATTGCTCAAAAATGTTTTTTTTCCAAATGAGTCCAAGTTTTTATGGTCCAAACATCTTTGCCATGTTACTATGGGCCTCCCACGACCAAGACAAAGCCCACATCTTTATTGGCCATTTTTTGCATAATTTTATCTTACTTTAAGATTAAAATTAAAAGGAAAATGCATGGATAATGGTTGCTTGGCCTCCAAGTATGACTCACTTCAAGGAATCTTCATTTTTTCTGCAAGAATTGAAGAGCAAGACAAGAGCATTGAATGGAGTCAAGCTTGGTCAACAATTCAAAGATTTTTAATATTTTAAAAATCAAACTTTCAACAAAGACAACAAAGCTTCTTAGCTTGAGTTCCAAGCAACTTTGGGCTATAAAAGAAGCATCATACTTCAGCAAAAGAGGGGACACACGAAATAGGGCAAGAGTATAGCAAGAAATATCACAAAAATTCTCAAAATTTGCATATACTTTGTAATTTTCAAATTCAAATTTCCAATCAATATCAATACCAATAAACACTTCTAATCATCTCCTCAAACATTATAGAGTAAGATTGAGCTCTAAATATAGACATATGAGAGTCGTATAAAGCACTTAAAGCTCTTCATGTACATATGAGTTTTATTTTCGTTTTTGTATATGCAACTAATTTCACTGCAAACTAACCACCCTAACATCCTTATGGGGACCTATATGTGTGATCTGGGCCTTAGCATGAGTGTTCCAACGTGAGGATCAGGCTCCACCATTAAAACGAGTCCATGAGTGTTTAAGCTTCATCTTCTTCGTATCCATAGCTAGGAGCTTCAAACCTTAAAACAAATGACATATTTGGATTCAGGACACTCTAATTAGTGGATCTGGGTCACTTGTTTCTATTGCTAACTCGTATTTTTTGCAGGTTCATAGGTTGTTAAAAAACTGGAATTTTAACGTCCAAATAGGGGAGGTTAAAAACCCCCGCTATTTGAAGCTGAAAACCTCACTTCTGGAGGTTGAAGACGACCACGCGTCCAAGCGTGGTTCGTCTGACTTTTCAGCGCGCCAAGGTGGCCCTTCCCTCAAATCTTATTCGCTGGTCAATCCAGCGTGGGCCCCTGCAAAGACTTTGAATCCCCTTGGATTCAGTGTACACCATCATACCATGCACCTACAAATCTGTGCCCTTGGATCAATCTCAAAGCCAATCCAACGCCTCACACATGCAAGCTCACCATGCTCCTTCATTAATTGCCACACCAGATCAGTATCCTTATATTTTTAATTTTATTTTCTATTTTTATTTTAGTTTCTTTGATAAATTAATTAAAAATAGTTAAAAACTTCCAAAAATTCCACAAAAAATATTTTAAACTTCTAAAATAATATATTATTTTATGAAACAAAAATATTTTATTTTTCTTCAAAATTTCAATATTTTTCATAATTAATTAGTATGTATTTGTATATTTGCTTATTAATTATTTTAATTAGTCAAAAAATCATAAAAAAAAAATTGTTCTTTGTGTTAAATATTGTTTATATATCATAAACTAATTTTGTACATATTTAGGATAATTTTCTCTTTAAGTTTTAATTATTTGTGTAATTATTTGCATAATTATGTTTTGATTAACTTAAAATATCCAAAAACAAATTTCAAAAATTCCAAAAAAATTAGTTTTGTTCTAAAATCAATTAACAAACATTTTGTACATATTTTTAAACTTATTTGCTAGGTTTAATCATATTTCCATCTTTTCTTTATTTTAAATTAATTAATAATGCATTAATTATATTTAAAATAAATCACAAAAATACAAAAATATGCCTTTTATTTCTTGCAATTTAAAATTCCTAGATAAATGTATAGGATGTCAAATTCATGTAAATAGGCTAGTTTACATTTCCCGCACAATCGATGTAATAGCGTAGATTTACTTTCTGCACTTTACATTTCCGCATTTTAATTTCCAGCACCCATATAAACTGCGTGTATGTCAAAGATAAAACTGAACCGTCAGATCACTAACTTCAAAGATAAATATCTGAATTCAATCACAATCACATTTGCACCTCCTAGGGTAACCCCTTTTCACTCTTTTCAAAATCAAAGTTACATTTCTACTGTTTCGAGTACAAAATCGAACCTTTTGTTTATATCCGACGAATGGATAGATTTTTAAAGGGAACAAGGATAAAGACCTCCTAACTCAGGGTAGACCTCCTAGTTTGCTTGCTCAAAATCAAAACAAACAAAATTCTCATACACTGTTGTTTTTTTAAAACGAATTTTCCAAAAGACAATATTTTGTATACATCCAAACACGGATCATTACAAAATTAACGATCTTTTCAAAACATCTTTCGAAAGATAAACAAGCATTTGTATATATCCGCACAAGGATCATTACAAATTCTATTTGCAA
Organism: Vicia villosa; assembly: GCF_029867415.1. Lineage (NCBI taxonomy): Eukaryota > Viridiplantae > Streptophyta > Magnoliopsida > Fabales > Fabaceae > Vicia > Vicia villosa. The sequence goes on along the minus strand of NW_026705869.1, from coordinate 397,775 downwards.
AGGTATTTCAAAAACACAGGTAAAGCATTCCGAATCAATTGAAAAGTAAAGCAAATGAGCTAAGCAAACTAAAGAGCCCATGGATAACCATGGATACAAAGGGTGCTAACACCTTCCCTTTGTATAACCTACCCCCTTACCCAGAATCTCTCAAAGGTCTTTTTTCTGTTTCTTTTATAAACCTTTCCTTCATTGGATAAAATAAAAGGTCGGTGGCGACTCTGTAAACTTTTTCAAAAGTGACGCGAAAGCGTCCGATCGACAAAAAAGAGTCAGTTCACGTATCCCACCCACGGAGGGGTATGGCCCGAAAGGACGGTCCACAGAACTGGCGACTCTGCTGGGGAATACAAATTCAAAATGTTTTCAAAAGGGGTTACCTTTAGAGTATAGATCATTTCGATGTTTTCAATTGTTTGATCTGATTGCTTTACTTTTCACAGGTTTGCTTGGGTACTTTGCTTGTGTGAAAGATTCTAACCCGAATCTCGAGATACCTTAAGTATATGACAATAGACCAAGGAAACTGTACGGCATGTACCGATACGGTTGATCTGGTAGTCATCGTTAGTGTGATACTTTGGTTTATACTGATGTCCCTTGAAAGCGATCAAGGAGTATATTAGGCTTCCGAAGTGTCATTAACACTAATTTGTCTTAGAACCTTTTAGTTGAACTTGACTTGTGGCCTATTAAGTGGCTAGCTTTGAAATTGATCGAAGCTAGTTATCCTCGAGGAATATTCTTGATCGGCCGTCCGAGCGCCGTATTGAGATGTTGTCTCCAAGGATCATAGAACCCGAATACTATTCTAGGACAGGTTTTCAACCAACTCAACTTCAGAGGGGAGGGTATCACCTATCAACCTCATGCAAGCCTTTAAACCTAAGGCTATTGTTTGATTTGTTTTTGTGTGCCACATGTTTGCATCATAAACACATCATTTTTCACTACACATTTCAAGGATCAAAGAGTTTACTTTTGTTTTTGCAGGTAATGGCTCCCGCCACCAGAGATTACATCCGAATCAATATCTCAACGGTGCCATCTGAACTCAAAGTCTTGGTAGCAGAATTCCCCAGGAATGCTCAATTCACTGAAAAGCATGGTCACCTACTCCATTTGGTTACCTCAAAGTTTGAAGAAGACATGATACGGGTCCTGTTCCAGTTCTTCGACCCTGAACATCATTGCTTCACATTTCCTGATTACCAGTTGGTACCCACTTTGGAAGAATTCTCTGAATTAATTGGATTACCAATCCGAGATCAATTACCTTTCACTGGTTTAGAAAGAAAACCAAAACCTGAAGTCATTGCTGCTGCTTTACATCTGCAAAAGTCAGAAATCAAATCCAATTGGGAAACAAAGAGTGGAGTTGAGGGTTTGCTTGCCAAATTCTTACTGGAAAAGGCTCGACTACTGCTAGAAAACAAAAGTTATCCAGCTTTTGAAGAAGTTATGGCTCTTTTGATCTATGGGTTGGTTTTGTTCCCTAATTCCGACCAGTTCATAAGTGTACACATCATCAACCTTTTCCTAATTCGCAACCCGGTACCAACATTGCTGGGAGACATCCTACACTCTCTACACACTCGTACCACGAAGAAGCGAGGAACTCTCATGTGCTGTATACCACTGCTGGCTAGGTGGTTTACATGTCATCTTCCCCGATCAGTACTGAGAAATGAACAAAGAGCACAATGGTCTTACAGAATCATGTCTTTATCTCATTCAGATATCCGATGGAACAACTTCTTTCAAAGAGACATTACTATCATTGATCATTGTGGAGAATACCCTAATGTGCCACTCCTTGGCATTAAAGGAGGTATCACTTACAATCCCTCTCTAGCTCTACGCCAATTCGGATATGCAAGAAGCAACGGTCCTCATGACATGATTATCCGTGGCATTGTGTTTGATTACGAGAATGATTCTCACAGACACCGACGAAGATTCATACAGGCTTGGGACAGTGTCTATAGAATAGAAAGCAAAACTCTGGGGCAATGGAATTCTATTCCTATGGAACTTTACCTCAGATGGGTGCGTACTCATGCTCAAAAACTCATGATGCCCTATCCCGCTGTTCTACCTGTGACTATCGAATCAGAAGTCGAAGGTTACGAACCTCAAGTTATTCTACACCCGGATATGCCAACTGACTTGGAAGAGTTGCAAAAATCCTGGGTTCAACTCAAAGAGGAAAGAGACACCTTCAAAGAACACTGTCAGGACTATGAGAGAAGGCTATTCGAGCTCACCAGACAGCTTCAAGAAGAACAAAGAATCAACGCATTCCTGGGGACAAAGAAAAAGCGCCCACGGGAGACCTGAAAGATCATTTATTTTATTTTCTGTCTTGTAAGCCCAAATGAGGCAAAGAAAAAAGAATAAATTGATTAACTAACGTTTGTTGCTTCTTTAACAAATCTAGACTCTATGATCCTTGAAAACATTGCACACATGCATTCACATGCATTGCATACACATTGCATTTCATACATTGCATTTCATACATTGCATTCATATACATTGCATACACATTGCATACATGGCATCCAGTCATACACATTTCATAACAGGTTCTCATGACGGGTTTCTCATCTCTTCGCTGTTTATTTCAGTCAGAAGAGATGGAATCTGAGGCAAGCATCAAGAATCTCGAAGTACAGAATGCCCAAGTTCAAGTGGCAATTCTGGAACTGGCAAAGGGGCAACAAGAGCTGAAAGCCCTGATACTCAAGAAGAAGAAGAAGCCCAAAGAATCTGCAGGCTTGAGTTACCTGAGAAGGAAGATCAAGATCCCTGTCAAAAAGATCAAAAAGCCACCAATCCCTGAAATAGTCGGTGATGGTGAACAAGAAGATAATCAAAGCAACCAGGGTTCTGCTAAACCCTCTCTCTCTTCAAATGAAGAAGAAGATCATTCTGGAGACGAACAGGATGATGACAAATACCAACAGTTGGAGGATCGTATGAAAGCTATGGAAATACAAAAAATACCTGGCTTAGATTTCAATGATCTGGGACTCGTGTCGGATGTTGTCATCCCTCCAAAATTCAAAGTTCCAACCTTTGCAAAGTATGATGGAGTTTCTTGTCCAAAACTACATTTGAGATCTTATGTGAGGAAGATACAACCTCATACAACAGATAACAAATTGTGGATTCACTTTTTCCAAGAAAGTCTGTCAGGTACACAACTCGAATGGTACTACCAGCTAGAAAATACCAAGGTTCATACTTGGGAAGAATTAGCTGCTGCTTTTTACAAACAGTACCAATACAATGCTGATCTTACACCCACTCGTACTCAATTGCGAGGCATGTCTATGGGACCAAAAGAAAGTTTCAAAGAGTATGCACAAAAGTGGAGAGATATGGCTGGAAGGGTTCAACCACCCTTATCTGATCGCGAACTAGTCGACATGTTCATGGGCACTTTAACTGGCCCATTCTATAGCCATTTGCTGGGAAGTTCATCATCAGGTTTCACTGACCTAATACTGACCGGAGAACGTGTCGAAAGTGGCATTCGAAATGGAAAAATTCAAGTAGGATCCTCCTCTGGTACTACAAAAAGGCCCATCAGAAATGAGGTCAATACAGCGCAAATTCAGACAAGTCACAAAAGTGATCAGCATCAATCTGTAGGGGCAGTTATGATCTCCGCATCTGCACCTCAAAAAGATCAACAGCCAAAATATACGCATCGACCAGATGCACCAAGAAGAACTTTCACCAAAATCAACATGCCAATCTCTCAGGCATTGCAGCACTTGCTTAAAGCGGATCTGATCACATTAAGGGGTCCTCCGAAGAATGTCAATACTTCTTCTCTGAATTATCGCCCTGATGCAACATGTGCCTATCATTCAAACTGTCCAGGACATGACGCAGATCACTGCTGGGCCCTGAAAAATAAAATCCAAGACATGATAGATGCTGGAGAAATTGAGTTCGATCCTCCAGAAACTCCAAATGTCATCACAGCACCTATGCCAAAGCATGACAAAACTGTTAATGCTATCATAGACACAGTTTACATTTATGATGTGAACGAAGTATCAATTCCACTCCTCGAAGTCAAAAGAAAGTTCATCCAAGCTGGTTACTTTCCAGGTTGTGATCCCGACTGCTTTTATTGCTCACGCCAACCCAATGGTTGTGAAAATCTAAAGATGGGAATTCAAAAACACATGGATCGCCGTATCATTATGTTTGAGAGGCTCCCTTCTATGGACATGTTGGGCAAAGTCTTTGCCAACGGGATAAGAATGGAAGACGTCTCAGTGATCTCCAGCTTACCATTCAAAATCTCTACCAAGGCTCCATTCAAACTTTCTGCTACACTCAAAGTGGCATCAGTAGTCATTGCTAGACCAACTCCATTTCCATACTCCTCAGACAAAGCTGTCCCATGGGGATATGACACTAATGTTTACATTCATGGAGTTAAGCAGGATCCCTCGACTAAAGAGGACGCAACACTAACTACTTCAGCTGTAAGTAACATTGCAGGCACTAGCAAGATCACGAGAAGTGGAAGAATCTTTTCACCAGAAATTTCTCCAAATATTGCTGCTAGTCCAATCCAGGTTCCAATTCCTATTCCAGATATCAACACTCGAGGCAAAGAGCCACTGATCGAACCAGTTCAAAATCCGGTAGAGATCACTGCTGAGGATCCATCAAAGCAAGAGATGGACGAAATATTGAAAATCATCTGCAAAAGTGATTACAATATTGTCGAACAACTGGGGCATACTGCTTCAAAAATCTCAATGTTATCTCTGCTAAAATATTCAGAAGCTCATGCTAAAGCTCTAATGAAGTTCCTTCAAGCTGCGCATGTGCCTCAAGAAATCCCAATCGACCAATTTGAGAATTGTGTCGCCAGTCTTACAGTGCCCAATGGTCTTGGTTTCTCTGATGTGGATCTAACTCCTGCTGGAAGAAATCACAACAAGGCCCTGCACATCTCTATCGAATGCAACGGCACCACTCTGTCTCATGTGCTAATAGACAATGGTTCCTCTCTAAACGTGTTACCAAAGGTAATACTGGAAAAACTTGACTTCAAAGGAGTTGTGCTACAACCAAGTGATGTGGTTGTAAGAGCCTTCGATGGGTCAACAAGAACGGTGTACGGAGAAGTTAAGCTCCCAATCAGAGTGGGCTCTCAAACTTTCGATGTTATCTTTTCCGTAATAGACGTTCTTCCAACATACTCCTGTTTACTAGGACGCCCTTGGATACATGGGGCAAACGCTGTAACTTCTACCCTGCATCAGAAGTTAAAATACCCAGTAAAAGGAAAGGTTGTCACAGTCTATGGCGAAGAAGAATATATGGTCAGTCACTTGAGCAACGACAAGTATGTTGAGATGGAGGGCGAATCCATCGAAACTCCGTATCAAGCTTTTGAGGTTGTATCTCCAGATATCTCTACCACCAAGCATATTCCTGCTACTCCAGCTACAACTATGGCTTCTCTCAAAGATGCCAAAGCCATGATTGAACAGGGTGATCGCACAGTATGGGGACAACTCCCTGATATACCCTACAAGTCCGACAAGCTAGGTCTGGGCTATAATGGTGAAAATCAAAAGAATGATCAAAATCCTCGCTCTGAAGGGTTAATATCACACTTCGCCAGCCAAGAAGTAAACGCCATTGATGATGAAGGGACATACTTGAACCACATCATTCAGCCATATCCAGACGAAATTCCACCCATTACCATGGGAATGTGGGATGCTGTGGGAGGACCAAATGACGGTTACAACTACCAGTATATCACACCTCAGAATTCTTACATTGCTCTGGAAGATCTTACTCCAACAGAAGAGGGTAATCAAAATGACGGAAGTATCACAAGTCCCGTCACTCAGCAATATCAAAATCCACCCAAAGAAGTATGGGACACGCTAGGAGAACCCAGCGGCAAATACGACTATATGGTGAAATATTCCGCTCCTCCGAGCTTTTCAACTCCCATCAAAGACATTGTCCCGACTGGATGGGACGAACAGTACGACGACAACTTCGCTCTTGAAGAAGCCAGGAAGATGCCAAACAACGAAGGTTATTTTCTGTCACAGTACACTCCTTATCAGGATGCACAAGTCTCTATTCAAAACATCATTCCTACTGCATGGGACGGCCTTATCGAGCATCTCGCTCAGCCAATAGAGGGACCTCCACCTGGATTCTCATATCCAACAAATCATCCAACTTATCCTGAGGAATTACCTACGCATTTTCCCACTAGCGGAATCAATGCTACGGAAGACGAAAAGAACAACTGCAACTGGAACAGCTGGGTGCTCCCTGCTAACAACGGTGGATTGAACAACTGGAAAGCAGAGGATGTGATCTCCTTTGATCAGGAGTAAATGCCATTTCCTGTTTTCTTTGTGTATATTGTGCAAAGATAAAAGTGGTTCCTGAACAATCGAACCATGAGCTTGAAAGCCGTGTGCCTTAGCACAACGGTCCTTCTATAAAAAGGGTTTGTCATATCATGATTATGTGCATTCAATAAAATCATGGGATGCTTGCATGTTCAAAATTTTGTGATCCTTTTTCTTTCTTTATTCGCTTTCAAATAGCTATGTTTTTCTCTTCATACACACTCACATATCTACCATGCAGATTCACATACACGCTGGATCCAGTCAATAACGACTCTGCTATTGCCCGTCATGACTTTGAAAATCCGATCTACCAAACTGAGGACGAAAGTGAGGAAGATTGTGAAGTGCCAAGAGAAATTGCAAGACTTCTAGAACAAGAAGAAAAAGCCATACAGCCTCATGAGGAGCCGATTGAGGTCATCAACTTGGGCAGTGACGAAGAAAAGAAAGAGGTCAGAATTGGGGCTGACTTAGAAAACAGTGTCAAGCAAAGACTGATTCAATTGTTGCAAGACTACGCCGAGATATTCGCCTGGTCTTATCAAGATATGCCTGGCCTTGACACGGACATTGTAGTTCATCGCCTGCCAATCAAAGAAGGAAGCACTCCGGTCAAACAGAGACTGCGAAGGAGTAAGCCTGATATGTCAAAAAAGATCAAAGACGAGGTTGAAAAACAATTCAATGCCGGATTCCTAAAAGTTGTAAGTTATCCTCCTTGGATAGCTAACATCGTGCCTGTACCCAAAAAAGACGGGAAAGTCAGAATGTGTGTAGACTACAGAGATCTGAACCGGGCAAGCCCTAAAGATGATTTCCCTTTACCGCACATCGATGTACTAGTTGACAATACCGCACAATGCAAGGTATTCTCCTTTATGGACGGATTCTCAGGGTACAATCAAATCAAGATGGCACCCGAAGACATGGAAAAAACAACCTTCACAACTCCCTGGGGAACCTTTTGTTACAAAGTAATGCCCTTTGGTCTAAAAAATGCTGGAGCTACCTACCAACGAGCAATGGTAACACTATTTCATGATATGATTCATCAGGAAATAGAGGTGTATGTCGATGACATGATCGCAAAATCCAACACCGAAGAAGAACATTTGAGTCATTTACACAAGCTGTTTGACAGACTCAAGAAATACAGATTGCGACTGAACCCGAACAAGTGTACCTTTGGAGTAAGATCCGGTAAACTCTTAGGTTTCATCGTCAGCAGTAAAGGTATTGAGGTTGATCCTGCCAAGGTCAAAGCCATTCAAGAAATGCCTATACCCCGTACCGAGAAACAAGTCAGAGGATTCTTGGGACGTCTAAACTACATAGCCAGATTCATTGCCCATATGACTCCTACTTGTGTGCCAATCTTCAAATTACTGAAGAAAGATCAAGTGGAAAGATGGAATGACAAATGCCAGTTAGCCTTTGATAAAATCAAAGAATACCTTCAAAAACCGCCAATCTTGTTACCTCCTGTGGAAGGCAGACCTCTGATAATGTACCTAACTGTGTTAGAAGATTCAATGGGGTGTGTACTCGGACAACATGACGATTCCGGTCGAAAGGAGCACGCAATCTACTATCTTAGCAAAAAGTTTACCGATTGTGAAACAAGATACTCACTACTCGAAAAAACTTGCTGTGCCTTAGCATGGGCGGCTCGCCGACTAAGACAGTATATGCTAAATCACACCACTTTCCTGATCTCCAAGATGGATCCAATCAAATACGTGTTCGAAAAACCTGCTCTCTCTGGAAGGATTGCAAGATGGCAAATGATCCTAACAGAATATGACATTCAATACACTTCGCAAAAAGCAATCAAAGGAAGTGTGGTAGCTGATCATTTAGCTCATCAAGCAGTAGATGATTATCAGGCATTGAACTTTGACTTCCCAGACGAAGACATTATGCTAGTCAATGACTACAAACAACCAGGATCCCGATGGACTATGGTTTTTGACGGAGCTTCTAATGCGCTCGGCAATGGCATCGGAGCTGTGATCATTTCCCCCACAGGAGGTCATACACCCTTCACCGCCAGATTGTGTTTCAATTGCACCAACAATATAGCCGAATACGAAGCATGCATTCTGGGTCTCAAAGCTGCAATTGATCTAAAAATCAAATTCCTTGAAGTCTACGGAGACTCGGCCTTGGTAATCTACCAAGTCAAAGGGGAATGGGACACAAAGCACCCAAATCTAATTCCATACAAAGAACATGTGTTGAGTTTGATTCCTTACTTCGAGGAGATCACTTTCGAACACATCCCACGCGAAGAAAATCAACTAGCTGATGCCTTAGCTACCATGTCATCCATGTTCAAAGTCAATTGGGACGACGAAGCTCCTATGATCACCATTTACAGGCAAGACGAACCAGCCTATTGCAATGAGATCGATACCAAACAAATGGAAGACAAATCATGGTTCCATGAAATACAAAGGTATCTCGAAACCCAGGAGTACCCTGAAGGGGCATCTATTAACGACAGAAAGTTTCTAAGGAGATTTGCCTCCAAATTCTTCCTAAGCAATGGAACTTTGTACAAGCGCAACCATGACTCGACTTTACTTCGTTGCGTAAACAAGAAGGAAGCAGAACAAATCATGGAAGACATACACAATGGTACCTTCGGTACTCATTCCAACGGACATACAATGGCTAAAAAGATCTTGAGAGCAGGTTACTACTGGTCTACCATGGAGACAGATTGCCATCATCATTCCAAAACTTGTCACAAATGCCAGATATATGCCGACAAAGTGCATGTACCTCCAGTTCCATTAAACGTTCTGACGGCTCCTTGGCCTTTCGCAATGTGGGGTATTGATATGATTGGAGAAATCAAACCTACTGCTTCCAACGGACATCGCTTTATCCTGGTCGCTATTGACTACTTCACAAAGTGGGTAGAGGCAGCTTCATATGCTTCTGTCACCAAGAATGTGGTAGCCAGGTTTATCAAGCACAATCTCATTTGTCGGTACGGCATCCCCGAAAGGATCATCACTGACAATGGCACGAATCTAAACAACAAAATGATTACTGAACTCTGCACGCAGTTCCAGATCAAACATCATAATTCTTCTCCATATCGACCAAAGATGAACGGCGCTGTCGAAGCCGCCAACAAAAACATCAAGAAAATCATACAAAAGATGACAGTAACCTACAAAGACTGGCATGAGATGTTACCTTTTGCTCTTCATGGTTATCGCACATCTGCGCGTACTTCAACAGGGGCAACTCCATTCTCGTTAGTCTACGGTATGGAAGCAGTTCTCCCAATCGAAATCCAGATTCCTTCCTTAAGGATCATGAAAGAAGCCGATCTAGACGAAGACGATTGGATTCAAACTCGATTCGACCAAATACACTTGATCGATGAGAAAAGACTTGCAGCTATCTGTCATGGCCAGCTATACCAAAAGCGCATGATCAAAGCATTCAACAAGAAAGTCAAAAGTCAAGCATACCAAACTGGTGGCTTGGTTATCAAACGCATCATCTTACCACAAGGTGATCCCAGAGGCAAATGGACCCCCACCTACGAGGGACCATTCATAATCAAGAAAATATTCTCCGGCGGTGCCATGTTGCTTACCACCATGGATGGCGAGGATTTCCCACACCCTGTGAATGCGGACATAGTCAAAAAGTACTTTGCTTAAAAAAAAAAAACAGCTCGCTAAGTTGAAAACCTGAAAGGGCAACTTAGGCAAAAATGAGCGTCTCGGTGGATTGAAAACCCGAAAGGGCGATCCAGGCAAAAATTAGAGACAAAACAAATACAATCCCGGTAGGCTGAAAACCTGAAAGGGCAGCCTAGGCAAAAATTAGGGAATAAAGCATACAACTATGTCCCGCTCAGCTGCCTACTCACCGACAAGGTTCAACACCTCAAAGACACCGATCAGTCCAATCACTTTCTTCCAACAAGTGAGGGATGAGATGCTCGAAGACAGATTGGCAATAGCAGAATTGAAACTTGACTGGATCGTTCTCACATAGCTATTTCTTTTCATAAATACTTTTCAAAACTTTCTGACAATTTCCTACTTCTAGGATTGTTGTCTCCCTATACTAATCCGCCTATCACGGCACCTTTTCAAAAATCAATGCAGCTTATAACTAACATTTTCATTTTTTCTGTTTTGAATACGCGAGCATCCCAATGATATTTTGAATGAACATATGCATTTGAATATGATTGATGTTTACCAGGAAAAACAGGAATAGCATTCCGGACATGTCCCAATTATTTGGACATTATCCTAAACCAGCATCAGAAGGAAGTTTCCCCAATGGAGACACATTCCTCAACAAATCCCTCAAAAAGATTTTTCTTTCGAAAGAAGTCTTATTCCCCAGCAGGGTTGTTCCAGATTACTGTCTTCAGAAGGTGTGATCTCCGCACCCAAACTTGGTCAGATAGTGCATCGGAGGATTATGCATCTTCCTCATTCCCACTCCAAAGGGCGTCACAGTCCGAACTCTCAAAACTACTGTTCATCCCCGAGCAGTAATCAAAGATCCTTCAATAGAACATCCTGGTTCTCAAAGAATTTCCCCAACCCAGGGTACTCAAGCGAGACAGAAGATCATCAACAACCACGATGCCTTCACTTCCAAATGGCTAGCAGGGATTTATTTTCCCAATCACAATGCCTTCATTTCTTGACGACTAAGCTGGGATTTATTTTCCCAATCAGGAGCTTGACACGCTCTAAGCTGCATAAACCATGCATCACATTCACACTCATATTCACATTCACAATCATGCATCATACGCATATTCATACACAACATAACTTGCATATTTCTCCTCTAGCTCGAGGATCTCATATCATACATGCATCATAGACATCGCATATTATTAACTTGATTTTTCAGGTAGACAGATGTCTTCAGCAAAGATGTTCTCACTCACATGCAGTGTTCATCCTGAATCTTATTCAGACAAGCAGTCCTTTCAGATACAATCAAACCAAAGATTCACTCTGAAGAACTCTCATTCTCAACTCATTTATCATCTAACATTGCTAGTCTAAGGCGATACCTCAGACGGTTCCAGAACGATCTAGCATTTCAGATCTAAGGCGATACCTCCGACGGTTCCAGAACGATCTAGCATTTCAGATCTAAGGCGAAACCTCAGACGGTTCCAGAACGATCTAACATTGCAGATCTAAAGTGATACCTCAAACGGTTCCACAATGATCAACTTTCAAATCCTTCATCAAGATATAATCAACAGATTCATTCTGATGAACAAACCATCAACACATTGTCCAGGTGGCATCCGAAAGCCCATCTCAGGTAATGTTTCAATCTGCCAACAACATTTCACAGACAACATTCAAATGCAACTTCCAACATCTCTGCTGATCAAGGTAAGTGCAAATTTTCAGGGCATCTATTTATTCAATCATCTTCTACCCTCAGATTTCAGACAATCTCTTCAGGTTTAAGAAGATTGAATAGGGGCAACTGTTATACCCCAAAATTTGCCCACTTCTTTTTTCAGGAAAGTTTCAATATGAAAATTAAGAGTCTCATATAAACATGGATTTTTTCAAAATATCCTGACATATGAAGAACTTGGTTTTCAGAATTTTTCTTACACAGTAACTTGGCTTACAGTGGAATTTATTCTTACGCAAACGCCAAATACTGTTCTTTACTTCACAAATACTATTTATTTATTTTACAGATAAATAGTACTAACACAGTTCATGCAGGGTTAAATCTTTTTGCAGGCGCAAAAGCAGGAAACTCACACTGTACTGGTAACAATTGTTTTTGTTTTCCCACTAACTTTTGTGCTATATTCCATTATTTTCAAAATCTTTTCAAATCTATCCTTTCAAATTCAAATCTCAACTTTATTCTATCCATCTCTCTTTTCCCAACAATACCTTACACTTTCTTTCAAATCTCACTACCACTCAAATTTCCTTTTGTACGGAATCACATCATTCCCCAACGTCTCTATCATCTTTCCATTCTATAAATACCTCTCATTCTTCCCACAAATCTCACATCAAATTCTAAATCATCTTTCAAATTCCTACCTCATAATCCATCATTTCTTCTTCCCTAGCAAAAATGGCAAAATGGATAGAAACACTGCTTCTTACAGTCGTCACCATTGCTACGGTGATCACAACTTTCTTCTGCCTACACAGTCCTGAGAAGTGTGGACCTGCAATGGTTGCACTCCCACTCCTCTACATGTTATTAATCATAGCATGGTTCGTCAACCGTCATTTTTAAAATTTGTCGTGTTTCTTATTTTCTTAAACGTACCGTTTATTCGTCGTACTTTTCAATATAGTATGTAATATTTATACTGTCAGTATTAAATGTTGTACTAGTTGTCATAATATTGCTTAATTACTAAGATAATATTTTGTGTATTTTCTGCCAGTCAAATATTTCTATTTCTGTGCATTAAATAATTTTCAGGTTATTATCGGTAATTTTGCCCGCATACCGTAAATATCAGTTATTTATTATGTTTCTGTTTTCTAACAAGTCATGTAAATAAATTTTCATGCTTCACACCAAACAAAAACAAAAATAACAACAAAAAAAAAAAGAAAAAATTAACTTTGACGGTTGATTTTTCACTTTAACTGCTGCTTCAGTACACGAACAGTCGGTTGACAGACAAACTGCAGACAGTACAATTCACAGTGATTTGTACAATCAATCAAATCAATCATTCACAATTCAAATTTCCAAGATTTTTGTGTTAGAAGTCTTCTGAATATCACATGATTAGCAGAAACTCAACACTGCACAAAAATCAGGTACGCTTAACTGCCTCCTATACAGACAGTCCCTAATCAGGGTTTTTCTTGTTTTAACAGGAGCAACAAGTTTTGAGAGCTCAAATGGATTTCATATACATCCATACATCTCAAAGTACCATCATACAAATTTTCAAACTTCAATTCACTCAGACGCACCGTCAGCAGCTCAAACAGTCAACAGACGACCCGTTTGACCAAAAAAGTCAACTGACAGTCAAAAATGAAATTTTTTGTCAAAGTCCATATTTTGTCAAAGGATTCAACATTTGATCATTGGATGATCACAATTCATCAAGGAAAGATCAAAAATCAACAAAACCCTAAGATTCAAAATTAGGGTTTTTGCCTGAAAAGTCAACTCAACTTTGACTGATCATAACTCTCTCATCCTTCATCCAAAAAATGTCAACCAAAGCTCATTTTGAAGGAAATTCAATTATCTTTCAAATGCAATTGATCCCATGGTCATAGCATTCACCATTTGAAAAATATGGCCAAAGACATTACAGGTCATTTTCAAAGTCAACAAAAAGACACTTTTTTCAAATGGACACACAAGGAGAACCAAAAATCATTTTGATATGAGACCAAAGACATTGGTTAGAGGACTCTTTGAGGTTTCCAAAAAGTGCAAGATCTCCTTCATATGACAAAAATTGAAGGATTTACACCTTGTTGAAGTTGGCTAAATTTTGGGAAAATGCATGAAATCAACATTGCTCAAAAATGTTTTTTTTCCAAATGAGTCCAAGTTTTTATGGTCCAAACATCTTTGCCATGTTACTATGGGCCTCCCACGACCAAGACAAAGCCCACATCTTTATTGGCCATTTTTTGCATAATTTTATCTTACTTTAAGATTAAAATTAAAAGGAAAATGCATGGATAATGGTTGCTTGGCCTCCAAGTATGACTCACTTCAAGGAATCTTCATTTTTTCTGCAAGAATTGAAGAGCAAGACAAGAGCATTGAATGGAGTCAAGCTTGGTCAACAATTCAAAGATTTTTAATATTTTAAAAATCAAACTTTCAACAAAGACAACAAAGCTTCTTAGCTTGAGTTCCAAGCAACTTTGGGCTATAAAAGAAGCATCATACTTCAGCAAAAGGGGGGACACACGAAATAGGGCAAGAGTATAGCAAGAAATATCACAAAAATTCTCAAAATTTGCATATACTTTGTAATTTTCAAATTCAAATTTCCAATCAATATCAATACCAATAAACACTTCTAATCATCTCCTCAAACATTATAGAGTAAGATTGAGCTCTAAATATAGACATATGAGAGTCGTATAAAGCACTTAAAGCTCTTCATGTACATATGAGTTTTATTTTCGTTTTTGTATATGCAACTAATTTCACTGCAAACTAACCACCCTAACATCCTTATGGGGACCTATATGTGTGATCTGGGCCTTAGCATGAGTGTTCCAACGTGAGGATCAGGCTCCACCATTAAAACGAGTCCATGAGTGTTTAAGCTTCATCTTCTTCGTATCCATAGCTAGGAGCTTCAAACCTTAAAACAAATGACATATTTGGATTCAGGACACTCTAATTAGTGGATCTGGGTCACTTGTTTCTATTGCTAACTCGTATTTTTTGCAGGTTCATAGGTTGTTAAAAAACTGGAATTTTAACGTCCAAATAGGGGAGGTTAAAAACCCCCGCTATTTGAAGCTGAAAACCTCACTTCTGGAGGTTGAAGACGACCACGCGTCCAAGCGTGGTTCGTCTGACTTTTCAGCGCGCCAAGGTGGCCCTTCCCTCAAATCTTATTCGCTGGTCAATCCAGCGTGGGCCCCTGCAAAGACTTTGAATCCCCTTGGATTCAGTGTACACCATCATACCATGCACCTACAAATCTGTGCCCTTGGATCAATCTCAAAGCCAATCCAACGCCTCACACATGCAAGCTCACCATGCTCCTTCATTAATTGCCACACCAGATCAGTATCCTTATATTTTTAATTTTATTTTCTATTTTTATTTTAGTTTCTTTGATAAATTAATTAAAAATAGTTAAAAACTTCCAAAAATTCCACAAAAAATATTTTAAACTTCTAAAATAATATATTATTTTATGAAACAAAAATATTTTATTTTTCTTCAAAATTTCAATATTTTTCATAATTAATTAGTATGTATTTGTATATTTGCTTATTAATTATTTTAATTAGTCAAAAAATCAAAAAAAAAAATTGTTCTTTGTGTTAAATATTGTTTATATATCATAAACTAATTTTGTACATATTTAGGATAATTTTCTCTTTAAGTTTTAATTATTTGTGTAATTATTTGCATAATTATGTTTTGATTAACTTAAAATATCCAAAAACAAATTTCAAAAATTCCAAAAAAATTAGTTTTGTTCTAAAATCAATTAACAAACATTTTGTACATATTTTTAAACTTATTTGCTAGGTTTAATCATATTTCCATCTTTTCTTTATTTTAAATTAATTAATAATGCATTAATTATATTTAAAATAAATCACAAAAATACAAAAATATGCCTTTTATTTCTTGCAATTTAAAATTCCTAGATAAATGTATAGGATGTCAAATTCATGTAAATAGGCTAGTTTACATTTCCCGCACAATCGATGTAATAGCGTAGATTTACTTTCTGCACTTTACATTTCCGCATTTTAATTTCCAGCACCCATATAAACTGCGTGTATGTCAAAGATAAAACTGAACCGTCAGATCACTAACTTCAAAGATAAATATCTGAATTCAATCACAATCACATTTGCACCTCCTAGGGTAACCCCTTTTCACTCTTTTCAAAATCAAAGTTACATTTCTACTGTTTCGAGTACAAAATCGAACCTTTTGTTTATATCCGACGAATGGATAGATTTTTAAAGGGAACAAGGATAAAGACCTCCTAACTCAGGGTAGACCTCCTAGTTTGCTTGCTCAAAATCAAAACAAACAAAATTCTCATACACTGTTGTTCTTTTAAAACGAATTTTCCAAAAGACAATATTTTGTATACATCCAAACACGGATCATTACAAAATTAACGATCTTTTCAAAACATCTTTCGAAAGATAAACAAGCATTTGTATATATCCGCACAAGGATCATTACAAATTCTATTTGCAAAGGTATTTCAAAAACACAGGTAAAGCATTCCGAATCAATTGAAAAGTAAAGCAAATGAGCTAAGCAAACTAAAGAGCCCATGGATAACCATGGATACAAAGGGTGCTAACACCTTCCCTTTGTATAACCTACCCCCTTACCCAGAATCTCTCAAAGGTCTTTTTTCTGTTTCTTTTATAAACCTTTCCTTCATTGGATAAAATAAAAGGTCGGTGGCGACTCTGTAAACTTTTTCAAAAGTGACGCGAAAGCGTCCGATCGACAAAAAAAGAGTCAGTTCACGTATCCCACCCACGGAGGGGTATGGCCCGAAAGGACGGTCCACACCATCTATCCATTACATTCATCCATATCATAGTTACTGTTCAAGGAAATTGAAAAAAAGAGCTTACGTGTGGGAGATATCTTTGGTCAAAATTTAATCAGGAGATGTCTGTGGACGTGAAATATGGCTGTCTTGAAGAAATATCATTCACTGGAGTTTATTTGGTTGGAAGTTGATTGAGAATTGGTTCCGAAATCGATTAATCAGGAAATTCATCTGAAATTAGAAAAATCAGAAAATGTTGACTTTTTGGTCAAAGTCAAAGTCAACTGTCAACTGTTGACTTTTGGTGGAAAATCGGTCAAAGAAAGTCAATGGAATGAAATAAAATCAAGAAAATCATTGAGATTACCATTTTGGGAAAGTTGGTTAAAATGGGAAATTTCTAAAAATGGCAAGTTCTAACACTTAGAAAAATATTTGAAAGCTTTAAACATGGCTGAACAGCCTACTTCAGGTCCACTTTTCACAAACAAAGAGGCTCCAATTCAAGACAAGGTCAACATCAAAAACGTTCATCTCATGGCCCTCTACAATTTTGTAGTTGGAATTTTTTTCATATGAAGTATGAATCAAAAGTTATGGAAGAGAGAAGTTGGCAGAATCTCACTGCATACAAGGAAAAAAAGCTGGGCAAGTCTTCTAGGCAGCGCAGTCATTTGATCGAACACGTGGCGCGCTGTTTTCAAACTGAGTTTCCAGGAACTACAAAGATCTTTTGAAGGCAAACTTGAGGCCATTCTATTCTTTGCCACCTCCTTCATTCATTGGTACCGAAAACAATCCATTGGGATGCGCCTTGAATCGTTTACGAAGCCCCAAAGTCAGGGCCTCACCAAGTCATGTGCTGCCTAAGATAAGGGCCAGAATCCAGGCCACGGGCATGCATTTTTACAAGCACTTGGCATGCAGAATTCAAAGCCGTTTTTAGAGAATTGTGGAGAGAATTTGGAACTGCTTCCGGGGCAAACGTGTTCTATTCCATGTCTTCTTTCAAATGATGCGAAGATCAAGACGTTTTGTCATATGTGGAGTAAGATCTAAAGCTCTAAAGTCATGACTTTGCTAAGACGCGCGTTGTGAAGAACCTCAGCCTAGGACTACGTCACGCGCGCACGCCCAAGGTAGCTATGGCACACCATGGTTCAATGCAATTCTGAGTGAGCTCCAAGCATTATTCCTAAAAGCTCCCAACATCAATGTCATTCTATTCCATCCCCTCTACATGTTGAACATAAATATGAATAAATTGATGAACCGTGGTCGGAGATATTAGCGTGTAAAGTGAGCTTATTGGGCAAAGTTTGGCTGCAATACATACATGAAAACTAGACTAGAGATTGCTGCAGCATAAGTATAAAACACCATGTATCATCATACCATATTAAGCCATGCATAATTCTGAAAACGAAAAAGCATAGAAAAAGTTCACTACAAGCAACACAACTTGTTCATTAAGTCTACAGGAAATAATCCTCTACACTTCACTCTACCATAAGACTCCATGAGCACATCCCATATAAAGAAAAAAAACTCTTCACAGAAAAAACCCACGCTTCATTATTTTTTTTAGTTTCAAACACTCCTTCACTCTCATGCTTCCTCTCTTCATCACTCTCATCTCTCTCTCAACCACCAGCAACTCTCATAACTGAACATAACAAACTCCATAACAACTTCTCTAACCACCATAACCGTATCAAATTCTCACCTTCATCTTCACTATCTCCATCAACCTTTAACCTCCACAAACCTTCATCAACATCTTCAAGACTTCAAGAACTTCATCACCATCACCACAGCAACTACAACGTCACTAATTTCCATTAGATTCGTGTTCATCATCATCACTTGTTATTCTCGTTTGGTTTCGTGAATCATCATCTTACTACAAGTTTCAAGAACCATTGCACACTATGTTTAATTCTCAGTGGAGGATTCATACAGCAAGAAGCTATTGTTAACATCTTCATCATCATCAAGAGAAAGAAGCAAGTCTTGCAGAGTTTTCCGAAGATTATGTTGCGGTTCGACGTCAAGTGAGTTTTCTAAATCTTTCTCAGCATGTTTAGATTGATTGTTTAGGTTCATGTGCATATGGCCGTGCTCCTTCCACCGGAAGGCTGGGCGAATAGCGCCGAATGTTTTTGGTGGTTACGTGTTTGATTTGCTTTCGTTTTTCAAATTCAATGTTGTGTGCTATGATTCTTTATGATAGAGTGCTTTAATGATGAAATGAACGTCATATTTGAGATCGGAGCCGAGTGGGAGCAATGTTTTTTTGTTTTCTGGGAACTTCGATGCCGGCGCCGTCATGGCTGCCGTTTTGGACTCGTCGGAGAGGATGAACAGTACACCAACGGTACTGTTCACGTAGCCTTGCATGCTGAGTTTCCACTTGCTTTTGATTTTAATTAAGTTCTATGATTGGTTAGTATAGGTGCTGTCAAGATGTGATTGGCTGGAAATTTCATTTTGTCTTTAGTCACTTAAATTGGTGACTGACCCATTGATTCCTCTTTCTTATGTGCATGTAACGTTAATTTTAGAAACCATAGTGTTACATGATAATAACACACATTTTGAATTAATGAAAAAAATGAAAAAAATGGTTCAATGGAGTGAGGATTTGGGCCATGTTTTCGTTTGGGCCTTAGCGCCGCTGATATTCTCATCCCCCTATTAGACAGATTTTAGTCTTATTTCAATTTTGTTTCTTTTCTAAATTTTGATTCATAAACCAGTTTTCCTTCAAATAAAAAATGAATAAAAATATGTTTTAGATAGTTTAGTGTGTGTAGATAATTTTAGTATTTTTGTTAGATTTTTAGAGATTGTTTTCCTATTTTTAATAAAAAAATTTCTTAGATATGTTTATATTTCCTCATGTTTTGCTATGTTTTACAAACCAATTTGATTAGAGGCCTTAGGCATAGAATATAATTACCAATTTTTGTGTGGTTTCAGTATACTCATATATCATATTGTGTATAAAAAATAAAAGTCCAATTCCATGTTTTGGTTATGTTTTTATTAGGTTTTCTATACCCAATTAATGTGCGTTTCTAAACGGATAACCATGTGAAGTTGACCTATAATTTGCTTTGCATTTATGCAATTGACTTAGGTTCTTTTTGTACATATAATTAGAGATGTTTAGAGGTCCTAAGACCTGGGATTAGATTTTTAAATCATGTCTTCTCTTTTTACTTGAATTTTCCTTTCTTACATGTAAATAACTTGCTTTTGGCTAACGATTGTATCATAACTTGTCCAAATGACCTATAATTTTGTATGAGACTTCTTTACTTGATTCCATGGTTGTTTAAACACCTATTAGAGGATATTAGCTACTGAATCCCATCATTTGATTACATTATTCTAACTTCATTCACCATTTGAACTTACTAACTAGTTTTGACCTAGTTTTGTCTAGCTTTTGTTAGAACTTTGTGTTGTTTCAAGCTAATTAACTAACATAGATTGGTACAAAGCCTTAGACCTATAAATGATATAATATGCTAATGACCTCAAACTTAATTCACGTGTTCATTTTCTTTTTGTTTCGATTAATTGATGTTTGTTCGCTAATTGTTAAGTAACGATTCAAGCGATACTTTGGTAACTTCTTGTGAATATTTTCGCGTGTTGCCATGATGATTTTGTGTTTGATTTAGGACACTAATTTCCTTGATTTGCTACTGCCCTAGGGGTTTCTTCCCTCTTTCTCATGCCTTGCCTCTTCTTATACACCTTGATTGTTGTTAGTTTAAGAGGCGACGATTGTTTGTTCTTCCTCCACCTTTTGTGGATTGTTTTCTCTTGGGATTCATTGTGTGTAGTCTCTCTTAGGAGTAGACTTGGTTAGGGACTTCATTAAGTCACCTACCTTGCTTGTTGCTTTTTCTTATCTCTTACTATATGCTTACCATGTTCCCTTAGGGTGGTGACTTCAATCTTCATTAAGATTAGTCACATAGAACAACTTAGGTTGTGATCTATGCATGATAACATAGGTAGAGGTCCCTTATCCTTGACCTTAGGGACACTTGTAGAATAGAATAAATTAGATTAGAGAATAGGTTAGTTCCCCTTTGTTCATTCTTTTTCTTTTTCAACTTTAAAACACTAATAAAATAAAGATGTGAATCACATTAAGAAAGTGATAGAGAAATGAGTGGGATTCATTCCCTAATCTGTTTCTCAATCACTTAGTGACATAGAAATGAGTGGGATTCATTCCCTAATCTGTTTCTCGGTCACTATTTAATGGGAGAGAAATGAGTGGGATTCATTCCCTAATCTGTTTCTCAAACATTAATTAATGGGATAGAAATGAGTGGGATTCATTCCCTAATCTGTTTCTTGAACATTATATAATGGGATAGAAGTGAGTGGGATTCATTCCCTAATCTGCTTCTTGATCATTATACATTTTTATGTGATTCTAATCGCAAAGTAAATCCCTTTAAAAAATACCCAACCAAAAACATTTAAAACACTTAATAAAGGCTCGAATTAAAACAAAGTAATGAAGTGGTGCGAAACCTTGTATTGGGTTTTGTTCATCATGTAGTTACATAAAAAACACAAACCCAAGTTCATTTTGCTTAAGAACAAGTTAAGTCCTTTCCAGAAATAGGCGTATAAGTCTCCAAAGGTCGAGCATCGTGGATTGTGACCTTAACCTCTGTTCAACTAAAAAACACAAAACAAATGGAAACTATGGAGCCGAACTACGGTCGCTCTGATTCCTTTAAGGGATACGTAGGCATTGGGTCGCGGGGCCTAAGCGAGCACACTTGTAAATAATTCCTTCTTTTCCCCGTATTTCTTTTGCATGCATTCGCATTTAGGTTTTAGACATTAGACACCCTTTAGATAGAAACAAACATAGGTGGATACCATCGAGTACGATGGGCGTGAGGGGTGCTAACACCTTCCCCTTGCGTAACCGACTCCCGTACCCTATTCTCTGGTCGAAAGACCTTGTTCTTATTCGAGTTAGGTTTCCTGGTATTCCTTTCCCTTATGGGATAAATATATTAGTGGCGACTCTGATCCATTTTTCGCGGTAGCGACACTTAGGGAGTGACAACTCATGAGTTAAATTTAGATCACTAATACAAGATAAATATCCGAATCCAATTCACGTGATTGTTGCACACTGTCATACCCCAATTTTTGACCTAAGATACCACCTCATATCATTTGCATATACATCATTTGCATCTCTAACAAATTGCATAGCCTGTGTTTGTTACTTGTGACTCAGCAGGATTTAAACAAGAAATCACTCATCAGTACAAGTAACAATCAATTAGGGTTTTGTTCTCCCTTCATCTCAAATGAACTACCTTCATCAACAATCAACATTTGGTCCTCAAAGGTTCATTTCAACAAGCTCAAGGGCTCTGAATCAACCAGATTAGGGTTTTGACTGAAGATAGCATACTCCTGACTTTTGCTCAGGATTTGACCTAATAACTTGGGACATGACCTCAAGACCCCAAGTACATTATTTTGACCTAATCTATTGGCTCAAGACATCTCCTACACAAGGATTGATCAACAGTGAAATTTCAAATCATCAGATTAGGGTTTTGAATTATCAGGGACTAAAATCAGGGATCACATTTGGGAAACCCTAAAAAGCTCCAGGGAATCACTCAAAGGTTTCAATCATCTTCAAATAATCCCTATGACAATATCCAATGGAAAATGTATCTCAATTCAAGATCCACAGTCATCAATTTCATCAGGTCGACAATTAGGGTTTTTGACCTAATTCACCTGAACAACTGACTTTTTAATCAGAACGTGGTGCCACAACTTAAACCATGGCTCAAGGTCCTCCAATAACTCAATGTGATCCATTCATACCATTCATTTGGTGAGGATAGCCTGGTTCATTTGAAATCTCCAGAAACGCGATTCGTCTGAAAAAGTCAACTGTACAAGATCACCATTGACTTTTTGGAAATTTTGGTCAACCATGACTTTTGAAGTTTTAAATCATCAATATATGATATATAAAGTCATTTGATCAAGGAAAATCAAGAAAATCAATCAAGAATCAAAAAGTCAAAAGTTTGACTTTCATACTTAGAAAATTTTCTAAGTGTTTTTCAATGGTTTTTTCCAAACTTTGGAAGGAAATAACTCAAAATTTCACCTACAAACTGAAAAAAACTTCCGACATGAAAGTTGTAGATTTTGATCCAATGAACAACTTTGTCACATATAATTTTTTTCCAAAAGATCAACCATTTAAGAGATATGGAGCTTCAAAGTTGGTATCTTTTGAAAAATGCACTTAAAATATCATTTTCTTCAAAGTTCATGGATCTTTTTCACCCATTTCCTTAAAGGTCTTGAAGAAAATTTCAACTAGGGTTTTGAAGTACATATCATGAGCTTCCAAAATGTCTAAGAGCATGAAAAAATATGGAGCATAGCTATGGTTTTGAATTTTGCCATTAGTGATCATTTCACTTGAAATTTCAAGTCATTTTGCCACTGTTTTGAACCATTCTACCAAATGATGCAAGTAATGATACACCAATGCAATAATTGAGAGATATTTTCTGATTTGAGATCAGATTGGAAAGAGATAAGAAGCTTGGAAGATTAACCATGGTTAAGTCATTTTAACCATTTGCATTTAATGTGAAAGATTCCATTTTATCTCCAAATGCCAAATCACCATTCTTTGATCAACTTGCAAGGCTTTGTATTCAGAAAACTTGGCCTATAAATAGAGGTCATTTCCACTCTCAAAATCACACCAAAACCTCATAATCATAGGTTTTCTTCTTCTTTCTTGAATTGCAAGTTTCATAATTTTCAAAGAGGTAGAAATCTCAACCTCTAAACCATTGAAGTTCTGAGCAAAATGGTGGTTCCAACAACTCATAAACATCATATAGGATGTGTTTGATCCACTCATGCACCCCAAAAACACCTAGAACTCAGAATCCCTACCTCACTTCCCAAATATGCATAACACTAGCCTTATCATGCCAAATTCAACTCAAGCTCATTTCTGTCCAAGCTAACACTTCTAACACCTCATATATATCACATATGAGCTATCCAAACACTCACATATGATCTGTAACCTCAGAATCTTCAAATTCGATCCCCACTCCAAGCAACTGCAGATCGGCTTCCATGGCTTTGCTCAGATGAATTCAATCCATTCCAAGCATCCAGACACCTTCCATAATCATCATTGAAGCTATCCAGATCATTACAAAGCATCTGTAACACCTCCAGCTCGAAATTCAATTCTCAGTTTTTCCGTTTTTGAAGGTAAGTGCTATGAACTTCAAACTCCATGAATCATGCATCATAAATGAAATATTGCTTTGCCATCTTGTTTCTGCACATATGAGGATCATTAACCCTCAATCAATTGCATCATAACTTGCACATACATCATTTCACGATCAAATTCAGTTTTAGGGTTCTTCATGTTCATGCAAAAATTGATCACCTTATAGCAAAAATAAATGAATTATGAGGGTACCATCATGATCCTTGCGAAAAACCGAGTGAGATAGACACTTTACTTGATCCAAATAATCCAGTTTCAATGATTTTCAAAAATCAGTTAGGGTTGTGTTCTTGGCGCTTTTTTTGGTTTGGAAAATTCAAATCCTTGTTTTAAAATATAACCAATTGAACGCGTGTGTATTACAAGCCACAAGCGTGGCTCAGTTGGCAAGTGTTTTGGTTGGTGAGAGAGAGGGTGTGGGTTCAAACCCTTGTGAAGACAAAACCCAATTTTTTGGACACTTATTTTCATCATTTTTTTTACAACTTTAACCAATTAATTAACCAATCAAATTAATTTATTTTTGCTTCATTTTTTGTACACTTCTTATTTAATATATGTATTTTATGAATATCAAAAAAATCACAAAAAAATATATATTATTTGGTATATTTTTAATAGGTTTAAAATGACTTGTTTTTAAGTGTTTTTAATACTTTAAATATTATTTTTCATTTGATTTTTTAACCTAATCACTTGTAAATATTTTTTGTGAACAAATCCTAATCATTTAGGTCTTAGTTAAACATAAGATTTGTCTTTGTTTAAATTAAGTTGATTTCTCTCGAATTTCAAACCGTTTTAAAACAAACGATCACGGTTTTTCAAAACAAATAAACCTTTTCTTTTTGGTTTTCTTTTCAAAAACTCTTGATTAAATCTTTTTGGATTGATCAATTGATTTTCAAAACAACTGGGCCTCTCGAATATTAGAGAGTATAAGTCCCATTCCTTTTTCTTTGTACAGTTTTTCTTTAAACAGAAAACTTCTTTCAAAACAAAACTTTCAAACTGTTTTCAAAACGACGAAACCTCGCGTTTTTTAACAAAACAATCAACCATGTTTTATAAAATAAAACATGGGCCTCCACATAGGTATAAGTCTCATTCCCTTACATGAAATTAGGTATTTCATTGTACATACACCTTTTTGTACATACCTCGATCAATTTGATTTTTAACCTCGAATAACAAATCAAAAAATGAAGGTTTTCTTTAAATCTTCCCAAAAATACCATGGGCCTCCATGTAGGTATAAGTCCCGAGCCCTTTTGTAAATACTTTTTTACATAAATTCTGAATAAACTCAATGGGCCTCTCCCCGAGTATAAGTCCCGAGCCCCCGTGTATACAAACAGATCATCCTTACAGGTATATTTCCTTCATAAACTCCATTGTATACACACACCTTGTCATATATAACTGTTCATACTTGTTCATATTTGTTCAAATGACCTATAATTTTGTATGAGACTTCTTTACTTGATTCCATGGTTGTTTAAACACCTATTAGAGGATATTAGCTACTGAATCCCATCATTTGATTACATTATTCTAACTTCATTCACCATTTGAACTTACTAACTAGTTTTGACCTAGTTTTGTCTAGCTTTTGTTAGAACTTTGTGTTGTTTCAAGCTAATTAACTAACATAGATTGGTACAAAGCCTTAGACCTATAAATGATATAATATGCTAATGACCTCAAACTTAATTCACGTGTTCATTTTCTTTTTGTTTCGATTAATTGATGTTTGTTCGCTAATTGTTAAGTAACGATTCAAGCGATACTTTGGTAACTTCTTGTGAATATTTTCGCGTGTTGCCATGATGATTTTGTGTTTGATTTAGGACACTAATTTCCTTGATTTGCTACTGCCCTAGGGGTTTCTTCCCTCTTTCTCATGCCTTGCCTCTTCTTATACACCTTGATTGTTGTTAGTTTAAGAGGCGATGATTGTTTGTTCTTCCTCCACCTTTTGTGGATTGTTTTCTCTTGGGATTCATTGTGTGTAGTCTCTCTTAGGAGTAGACTTGGTTAGGGACTTCATTAAGTCACCTACCTTGCTTGTTGCTTTTTCTTATCTCTTACTATATGCTTACCATGTTCCCTTAGGGTGGTGACTTCAATCTTCATTAAGATTAGTCACATAGAACAACTTAGGTTGTGATCTATGCATGATAACATAGGTAGAGGTCCCTTATCCTTAACCTTAGGGCCACTTGTAGAATAGAATAAATTAGATTAGAGAATAGGTTAGTTCCCCTTTGTTCATTCTTTTTCTTTTTCAACTTTAAAACACTAATAAAATAAAGATGTGAATCACATTAAGAAAGTGATAGAGAAATGAGTGGGATTCATTCCCTAATCTGTTTCTCAATCACTTAGTGACATAGAAATGAGTGGGATTCATTCCCTAATCTGTTTCTCGGTCACTATTTAATGGGAGAGAAATGAGTGGGATTCATTCCCTAATCTGTTTCTCAAACATTAATTAATGGGATAGAAATGAGTGGGATTCATTCCCTAATCTGTTTCTTGAACATTATATAATGGGATAGAAGTGAGTGGGATTCATTCCCTAATCTGCTTCTTGATCATTATACATTTTTATGTGATTCTAATCACAAAGTAAATCCCTTTAAAAAATACCCAACCAAAAACATTTAAAACACTTAATAAAGGCTCGAATTAAAACAAAGTAATGAAGTGGTGCGAAACCTTGTATTGGGTTTTGTTCATCATGTAGTTACATAAAAAACACAAACCCAAGTTCATTTTGCTTAAGAACAAGTTAAGTCCTTTCCAGAAATAGGCGTATAAGTCTCCAAAGGTCGAGCATCGTGGATTGTGACCTTAACCTCTGTTCAACTAAAAAACACAAAACAAATGGAAACTATGGAGCCGAACTACGGTCGCTCTGATTCCTTTAAGGGATACGTAGGCATTGGGTCGCGGGGCCTAAGCGAGCACACTTGTAAATAATTCCTTCTTTTCCCCGTATTTCTTTTGCATGCATTCGCATTTAGGTTTTAGACATTAGACACCCTTTAGATAGAAACAAACATAGGTGGATACCATCGAGTACGATGGGCGTGAGGGGTGCTAACACCTTCCCCTTGCGTAACCGACTCCCGTACCCTATTCTCTGGTCGAAAGACCTTGTTCTTATTCGAGTTAGGTTTCCTGGTATTCCTTTCCCTTATGGGATAAATATATTAGTGGCGACCCTGATCCATTTTTCGCGGTAGCGACAACTGGCGACTCTGCTGGGGACGTTGCTAGACCTGTGCTGGTCCGTTCTTAGCGAGTCGATCCTAGCCTTTGTTTGTTTGTTTATTGGGTGTTTCTTTGTTTGTTTGCTTATATGTTTACATGTTGTATATATGCTTACACATCATGTTTATTTTCCGCTTGCATATCATGCATCTGGACTATATTATGGGTCCCCGTGGGGACCACATATTTTTTCTGCTTTGTTTTGCAGGTTGGGTGGGATGTTATATGAGGTAAAAGGCCCAATACCCAGGCCAGAGTTGACACATAGGATACCTAGGATAGAGTGGATAGTCATGACGCCTACAGAATGTCAGGTTCTGTTGATTGCGATCATGAGACCCACGACCAGTTTAGATTCAAATGAGATACCATTGTTGGCATGTATTTGCAACAATGATGGTGTTTCAGGAGAATTGTTAACGCTGGAGACCTTTTGACCTACCTTGACCTAGATTCACCTGTGAGTGGGGTGGGATATACATGACAGGTATCGTTGGTGACTATTTTATTCAGTTGGTGACTATTGGTTCTCCTGGTATTCAAAAAGGTGTCGGACCTTTGATCTCATGACATTTGACCTACCAAGGCTTTACATCAGTTATTCAGAGGATTGTACAGTGGTTACTCGGATTATATGGACCTTGATCCCATGCTTTTGCATTGCATAACATCATTACTTTATCCACTTCATTTGTGGGGGATTCTAAAGTCTATTTCCAAAAAAAGAGGAAATAAAAAAAAAAAGTAGAAAAGATGGAAAAGAGAAAAAGAAAAGATATTATATGCAAAAAAAAAGAATAAAAGAGAAATAAAAGTGTGTGAAAAGACTTTAGGATTCTCCATAAATGAAGCATGCATTCATAATATCATGCATTTCATGGTTCTATCAAAAGCTTATGGGGGCCCTTTCTACTCAAATTCAGACTTCAACAACAAAAGTGACTTCTCACCGCTACGTGCTCGAAATTTAATGATGAAACAACTCTGTGAGGATTTGAATGAGATGAGGACAGAAATAGGGATTAACGTGAATCAGTGTATGGAGACTATCCAAGGTTTCTCTCTTAGACAAGAAGAATTGAGGCAAGTTCCTTAAAGGCCAGATGGCAATGTTAATCTCACCCATGAGAAGATCTTACGAATCAGAATGTCTGAAATAATGTTGAGATTCCTATTCTTGGTAAGGAGGAAACACATCATGAGAATAATTTGGAAATTGAAGTCTTCAAGTTTCCAATCATTGAAATGAAAAAAGGTCCCACCTCTTGGAGAAAAGGTTGAAAATCATAAAAGGTCGTGACTCCGTTGAGTTAGACATTGTGTGTTTGTACCTAGTGCCTGATATCAAAAAAAAAACTGCAAGGATCATTTACTCTCACTCTGAATGGTTTGGATGTTGAAGCTAAAGTGATAATCATCTCTTGTACATATGTGGAAGTTGCTTGGGGCTCCCGATCGACGGATAAGCAAGACATTGTCTATCTTGAGCATTGCACCATTCGCATGCTCGAATCCCTTAAAGCACTACAAATTCTTGTGCAACTTCGTCAGAATATTTTTCCATGTGATAATCAAGAGGGTTCTACGAAGACATTTCACATTCTCAAGCTTTTGCTTCATATCATGAGTCATCTCTTCCCGAAATTTTCTTCTCAGTGACATTTGATCGTCGACAAAGAAAGAAAGAATATGAGACAGAAACAATATGGGAAACGAAGTGATGTAATTTCAATGCCTCGTACTCAGTTATATCCTTGATTGTTGGTATTCCAGTTGGTGCTTTGGGCTTTCCTTACCACACGTAGCTCTCCTGAGTGTGATGATCATACTATCTTCTTCCATTTATAATGGTGATTACTGATTCTAGCATCTATATTTGGGGCTTCCGACCGAGGGATAAGCAAGACATTGTCTATCTTGAGTATTGCATCATTTGCATTGCTCGAATCCCTAAAGTAAGGAAAAAATGCACCACTCTTGTACGCCTTTGTTGGAATATTCTTCTGGGAAGTAATCTAAAGTGTGTGGAAGGAATATATGATAATGTTAGGTGGCTACCATGCTGGGGCACCTAGCTATTCAATTGAAGATTGTATGTCATTCAGAGGCAAAGTTCAAGTCCTCATTGATTCAAGAGCAACCACATTCACTCCAAGAGGTCTATACAAATTGAAGTCTCAATGGGGTATCTATACTGAAGAAAGCATTCAAGAGCAAGAAGTCCATACGGAGTCAAGTCTCCTCAACAATGGCATTCATTTAAGATCTTTATTGCATTCTCATTCCTAACATTTTGTTGTTTGTTTAAGCATTGCTAGCATAAAAAAAATAGTTAATTTCTGAATGAAAATCAGAATGCATTGTTTATGTTTGTCTTGAAGTAATCCATTCGTTTTCACTCAAAAAAAAACGTTTTGGCATTACGATACCAACCTTTACTAATCGCTTGCTTAGGCAACGAGCGGAGGGAGAATGATGATAAAAAAATGCAAAATCCCTAATTGTGTGTTTTTGAATAAAATCCTACTGATGATGTACAGGCATTGTTTCAAATCCTTAAACACCGGAGATATAAGGGAGATAGACCCTCGTTAACCCCTTTGAGCCTTGAAGGAGGAGTTTCTTGTTTTATCAAAAAAAAAACCCTTATTTTAATCCTGGGCAGGTAGTGTTCATTTAACTTGATCAAGTGTTCAAAACTCACAAATGGTATGCATCTAAGGATACAACAATGGTTATCCTCCAAAAGGTTGAGGAAAGTCAAAACCGTGATGGTTACCCTTCACCCGCCAAGAGGATAAAAGATGACGATGCCACAATGGTAATCCTTCATCAATCATGGAATGAGGCAATCGCAATCACTTCCAACGAATTGAAGACAATGCGAGGTTACACGACTTGTTCAAAAAAAAAATGATGAAAAAAAATGAAAAAAATGTAAGAAAAGAATATAGCAATAAAAAGAAAAATGATGGTGAAAATAAAGCAAGAACAAAGTCGTGTGATAATGAATCAAAAGATTAAAAAGTGAGCGACTGCCATGTCCGAAAAACCTCATTGATTCCTCAACCGTTTCAAAAAAATTCCTTGTGAGAGATGGACACTCATGTTGAGTTAATTGAACTTAAGAATGGAGGACATCATGAAGGGGGTGGGTACCAAATAAATTTGATCCTAAAAAAATCCTTTGTTTCTGAAAACCATGAACCAGACCAAGTTACAACCCTTAAAAGTCCTAATTGAAGTAGGGTTTATTTCGAAGACGCACTCCCATGAGATAGTGTTTACTGACTCCCAATGAAGCGTAACATATATCCAAGTTGGTATCATACGCTCTTTTTATCTTTCATATGCAAAAATCGAGGTTGTATCCCGACTAGTGATTCATTCACAAGAGGTCGCAACCTCATTTCATAAAAAGTTATTTAAACTTCAAGACTAGCATAGGCTTTGCATTAGAATTGTCATTCTTAGAATTAACATTCTTTTGCATACAAAACATTTGCTTAAACATCAAAGAAGTTTCCATGATGAGAATCAATGAATAGATGGATCATGTCAAGGTACAAGAGACTTGAGAACTCCGTGGAGTAAGAGGCTCCCATGGATTGATTATCAAGGGGTATGTTATTTGAATACTCCGTTGAGCATGAATAGTTTGATATCCAAATAATTAACTACCTTGAGGGGAATGACATGAATATTCTTTTGAGCATATGTTGTTTGATTGATTATCCAGAAAGGGGGAGTCCGAAAGCTCCATTGAGTATGATAAAGTTGCTTCCACGGTTTGTTTGACTTCAAAGGACGTAAATTTGAGGATTCTAGAAAGATGTGCATAATCAGGGGCAACCAAGTCGAGGTTTGACCTCTCAAATTCAATCAATATGGGGCAGTTACATTGAGATCCAACAAATCTCTTCAAGGATCCGTTGATCAAGAGAAAGAATATTTCAAACGCTTGAATATGCTGGGGCAGAATTACCTCAAGTAAGCGTGGTGTAAGGATCCTTTCGAGGCAAATATCTTGGTAAGTCAGGCAGCCTGGGGCATAATCTTTCGGTTTGTATTGAAGAACTGTCATTCACGTGTAAAGTGCAGTTGACCATCACATAATGGAGAAGTATCATTATGCTCTTCCCATACAAGTTACTCTCTCCCCAAGCATAGGAGTTTGTTTCTCCCTGAAAACCTCCCCCCGAGTATAGGAGTTTATTTCTCCTGAGAGTTTGTTCCATTCCCCGAGCATAGGAGTTTATTTCTCCTAGGAGTTGTTCCGCTTCTCCAAACCGTGGTTCCTTATCTGGATTTCTAATCCCCACCATGGTGGAAAGAGGGAATCGCCCCAAGTTGAAAAATTCTCCAAGCAATGGCACAAGGTGGGAAGTCAGAAGTTACGCTTTGCTTCGTAAGTCAATAACCAGAAGGGGTACCTTGAAAGATTGGCATCCCCACAGAGTTTTCAACTCTAAGGGAATTCTCCCTGGTGTTTATCTCGCCCGAGGTCGAAGATGATATTCGATTGAAAAGATAATGGAATATTCCCTGAAGGGACCCCAATGATTTTTGCTCTCTATCACACCAACGCCTTTATTTGGCGCTTTGCATATAGTTTCATTGCATTCACATCGCATCTACAAAAATGCGTAGCATTTCGATGAATATGGAGCATTACGCCATGGAAAAATCAAACATGCATCAATGCATAAACCAAGTTTGTATGTGCTCCAAAAGCACAAGGTAATATATTCCCAGAAGAAGTCTCACATTCTCTCGCTAGAGTGGATTGGATGCGATGTCTTTTTCCGTCAAGATCATTATCTGTGGTTATTTCCCGTTTGTCAAGTTCAATCGTTTGGATGATCCATACTTGGTGTGTGGCAATTCGAATGGTTGTCACTCTTGTATAATTACATCCCGCTTTTCGGCCTGAAGGAACCTTGTAGTTCTTGTGTTTCGCCAAGTCCAATGATTATTGGCATACCCTTTTAGATCTCGAGTCACCCTTCGGCTGTGTCTCTCTTTGAAGTCTAACTGAGGTTAGCAATTTGGTAAGATTCCCCTTCGGTTGGTTTCTTCCTTTTGGAGTCATCCTTCGGCTACGTCTCCTCGTTCAAGTCTAACCGAGGTTAGCAAACTAGGATCGGTTTCCCCTTCGGCTGGTTACATCCTTTATCGAGTCACCCTTCGGCTGTGTCTCTTTTTGAAGTCTAACTGAGGTTAGCAAACAAGGATCGGTTTCCCCTTCGGCTGGTTACATCCTTTATCGAGTCACCCTTCGGCTGTGTCTCTTTTTGAAGTCTAACTGAGGTTAGCAAACAAGGATCGGTTTCCCCTTCGGCTGGTTACATCCTTTATCGAGTCACCCTTCGGCTGTGTCTCTTTTTGAAGTCTAACTGAGGTTAGCAAACAAGGATCGGTTTCCCCTTTGGCTGGTTACATCCTTTATCGAGTCACCCTTCGGCTGTGTCTCTTTTTGAAGTCTAACTGAGGTTAGCAAACTAGGATCGGATTCCCCTTCGGCTGGTTTCATCCTTTATCGAGTCACCCTTCGGCTGTGTCTCTTTTTGAAGTCTAAATGAGGTTAGCAACCTGTGTAAGGTCCACCTTCGGCTGGTATCCTTTGATAACATTCAACACTCTTTGATTTACCGCAGAATGCAAATTTTGATGGTACTTTCGGGTATTCAATCCACTTACACCTTAAATGTCCGAAACCCAAGACGTTTGTACATTCAGGTCCAAGAAGATTGAATAGGGGCAGCTGTCGCACCCCAAATTTGCCCACTTATTTATTCCCTAATTGGCTCTCATACCATATTCATGTGCATACCTCATTTAGGCCATCTATCCATTACATTCATCCATATCATAGTTACTGTTCAAGGAAATTGAAAAAAAGAGCTTACGTGTGGGAGATATCTTTGGTCAAAATTTAATCAGGAGATGTCTGTGGACGTGAAATATGGCTGTCTTGAAGAAATATCATTCACTGGAGTTTATTTGGTTGGAAGTTGATTGAGAATTGGTTCCGAAATGGATTAATCAGGAAATTCATCTGAAATTAGAAAAATAAGAAAATGTTGACTTTTTGGTCAAAGTCAAAGTCAACTGTCAACTGTTGACTTTTGGTGGAAAATCGGTCAAAGAAAGTCAATGGAATGAAATAAAATCAAGAAAATCATTGAGATTACCATTTTGGGAAAGTTGGTTAAAATGGGAAATTTCTAAAAATGGCAAGTTCTAACACTTAGAAAAATATTTGAAAGCTTTAAACATGGCTGAACAGCCTACTTCAGGTCCACTTTTCACAAACAAAGAGGCTCCAATTCAAGACAAGGTCAACATCAAAAACGTTCATCTCATGGCCCTCTACAATTTTGTAGTTGGAATTTTTTTCATATGAAGTATGAATCAAAAGTTATGGAAGAGAGAAGTTGGCAGAATCTCACTGCATACAAGGAAAAAAAGCTGGGCAAATCTTCTAGGCAGCGCAGTCATTTGATCGAACACGTGGCGCGCTGTTTTCAAACTGAGTTTCCAGGAACTACAAAGATCTTTTGAAGGCAAACTTGAGGCCATTCTATTCTTTGCCACCTCCTTCATTCATTGGTACCGAAAACAATCCATTGGGATGCGCCTTGAATCGTTTACGAAGCCCCAAAGTCAGGGCCTCACCAAGTCATGTGCTGCCTAAGATAAGGGCCAGAATCCAGGCCACGGGCATGCATTTTTACAAGCACTTGGCATGCAGAATTCAAAGCCGTTTTTAGAGAATTGTGGAGAGAATTTGGAACTGCTTCCGGGGCAAACGTGTTCTATTCCATGTCTTCTTTCAAATGATGCGAAGATCAAGACGTTTTGTCATATGTGGAGTAAGATCTAAAGCTCTAAAGTCATGACTTTGCTAAGACGCGCGTTGTGAAGAACCTCAGCCTAGGACTACGTCACGCGCGCACGCCCAAGGTAGCTATGGCACACCATGGTTCAATGCAATTCTGAGTGAGCTCCAAGCATTATTCCTAAAAGCTCCCAACATCAATGTCATTCTATTCCATCCCCTCTACATGTTGAACATAAAT
Organism: Vicia villosa; assembly: GCF_029867415.1. Taxonomy (NCBI): domain Eukaryota; kingdom Viridiplantae; phylum Streptophyta; class Magnoliopsida; order Fabales; family Fabaceae; genus Vicia; species Vicia villosa. Next base: position 363,374 of record NW_026705869.1, on the reverse strand, counting down.
ATGAATAAATTGATGAACCGTGGTCGGAGATATTAGCGTGTAAAGTGAGCTTATTGGGCAAAGTTTGGCTGCAATACATACATGAAAACTAGACTAGAGATTGCTGCAGCATAAGTATAAAACACCATGTATCATCATACCATATTAAGCCATGCATAATTCTGAAAACGAAAAAGCATAGAAAAAGTTCACTACAAGCAACACAACTTGTTCATTAAGTCTACAGGAAATAATCCTCTACACTTCACTCTACCATAAGACTCCATGAGCACATCCCATATAAAGAAAAAAAACTCTTCACAGAAAAAACCCACGCTTCATTATTTTTTTTAGTTTCAAACACTCCTTCACTCTCATGCTTCCTCTCTTCATCACTCTCATCTCTCTCTCAACCACCAGCAACTCTCATAACTGAACATAACAAACTCCATAACAACTTCTCTAACCACCATAACCGTATCAAATTCTCACCTTCATCTTCACTATCTCCATCAACCTTTAACCTCCACAAACCTTCATCAACATCTTCAAGACTTCAAGAACTTCATCACCATCACCACAGCAACTACAACGTCACTAATTTCCATTAGATTCGTGTTCATCATCATCACTTGTTATTCTCGTTTGGTTTCGTGAATCATCATCTTACTACAAGTTTCAAGAACCATTGCACACTATGTTTAATTCTCAGTGGAGGATTCATACAGCAAGAAGCTATTGTTAACATCTTCATCATCATCAAGAGAAAGAAGCAAGTCTTGCAGAGTTTTCCGAAGATTATGTTGCGGTTCGACGTCAAGTGAGTTTTCTAAATCTTTCTCAGCATGTTTAGATTGATTGTTTAGGTTCATGTGCATATGGTCGTGCTCCTTCCACCGGAAGGCTGGGCGAATAGCGCCGAATGTTTTTGGTGGTTACGTGTTTGATTTGCTTTCGTTTTTCAAATTCAATGTTGTGTGCTATGATTCTTTATGATAGAGTGCTTTAATGATGAAATGAACGTCATATTTGAGATCGGAGCCGAGTGGGAGCAATGTTTTTTTGTTTTCTGGGAACTTCGATGCCGGCGCCGTCATGGCTGCCGTTTTGGACTCGTCGGAGAGGATGAACAGTACACCAACGGTACTGTTCACGTAGCCTTGCATGCTGAGTTTCCACTTGCTTTTGATTTTAATTAAGTTCTATGATTGGTTAGTATAGGTGCTGTCAAGATGTGATTGGCTGGAAATTTCATTTTGTCTTTAGTCACTTAAATTGGTGACTGACCCATTGATTCCTCTTTCTTATGTGCATGTAACGTTAATTTTAGAAACCATAGTGTTACATGATAATAACACACATTTTGAATTAATGAAAAAAATGAAAAAAAATGGTTCAATGGAGTGAGGATTTGGGCCATGTTTTCGTTTGGGCCTTAGCGCCGCTGATATTCTCATCCCCCTATTAGACAGATTTTAGTCTTATTTCAATTTTGTTTCTTTTCTAAATTTTGATTCATAAACCAGTTTTCCTTCAAATAAAAAATGAATAAAAATATGTTTTAGATAGTTTAGTGTGTGTAGATAATTTTAGTATTTTTGTTAGATTTTTAGAGATTGTTTTCCTATTTTTAATAAATTTTTTTCTTAGATATGTTTATATTTCCTCATGTTTTGCTATGTTTTACAAACCAATTTGATTAGAGGCCTTAGGCATAGAATATAATTACCAATTTTTGTGTGGTTTCATTATACTCATATATCATATTGTGTGTAAAAAATAAAAGTCCAATTCCATGTTTTGGTTATGTTTTTATTAGGTTTTCTATACCCAATTAATGTGCGTTTCTAAACGGATAACCATGTGAAGTTGACCTATAATTTGCTTTGCATTTATGCAATTGACTTAGGTTCTTTTTGTACATATAATTAGAGATGTTTAGAGGTCCTAAGACCTGGGATTAGATTTTTAAATCATGTCTTCTCTTTTTACTTGAATTTTCCTTTCTTACATGTAAATAACTTGCTTTTGGCTAACGATTGTATCATAACTTGTCCAAATGACCTATAATTTTGTATGAGACTTCTTTACTTGATTCCATGGTTGTTTAAACACCTATTAGAGGATATTAGCTACTGAATCCCATCATTTGATTACATTATTCTAACTTCATTCACCATTTGAACTTACTAACTAGTTTTGACCTAGTTTTGTCTAGCTTTTGTTAGAACTTTGTGTTGTTTCAAGCTAATTAACTAACATAGATTGGTACAAAGCCTTAGACCTATAAATGATATAATATGCTAATGACCTCAAACTTAATTCACGTGTTCATTTTCTTTTTGTTTCGATTAATTGATGTTTGTTCGCTAATTGTTAAGTAACGATTCAAGCGATACTTTGGTAACTTCTTGTGAATATTTTCGCGTGTTGCCATGATGATTTTGTGTTTGATTTAGGACACTAATTTCCTTGATTTGCTACTGCCCTAGGGGTTTCTTCCCTCTTTCTCATGCCTTGCCTCTTCTTATACACCTTGATTGTTGTTAGTTTAAGAGGCGACGATTGTTTGTTCTTCCTCCACCTTTTGTGGATTGTTTTCTCTTGGGATTCATTGTGTGTAGTCTCTCTTAGGAGTAGACTTGGTTAGGGACTTCATTAAGTCACCTACCTTGCTTGTTGCTTTTTCTTATCTCTTACTATATGCTTACCATGTTCCCTTAGGGTGGTGACTTCAATCTTCATTAAGATTAGTCACATAGAACAACTTAGGTTGTGATCTATGCATGATAACATAGGTAGAGGTCCCTTATCCTTGACCTTAGGGACACTTGTAGAATAGAATAAATTAGATTAGAGAATAGGTTAGTTCCCCTTTGTTCATTCTTTTTCTTTTTCAACTTTAAAACACTAATAAAATAAAGATGTGAATCACATTAAGAAAGTGATAGAGAAATGAGTGGGATTCATTCCCTAATCTGTTTCTCAATCACTTAGTGACATAGAAATGAGTGGGATTCATTCCCTAATCTGTTTCTCGGTCACTATTTAATGGGAGAGAAATGAGTGGGATTCATTCCCTAATCTGTTTCTCAAACATTAATTAATGGGATAGAAATGAGTGGGATTCATTCCCTAATCTGTTTCTTGAACATTATATAATGGGATAGAAGTGAGTGGGATTCATTCCCTAATCTGCTTCTTGATCATTATACATTTTTATGTGATTCTAATCGCAAAGTAAATCCCTTTAAAAAATACCCAACCAAAAACATTTAAAACACTTAATAAAGGCTCGAATTAAAACAAAGTAATGAAGTGGTGCGAAACCTTGTATTGGGTTTTGTTCATCATGTAGTTACATAAAAAACACAAACCCAAGTTCATTTTGCTTAAGAACAAGTTAAGTCCTTTCCAGAAATAGGCGTATAAGTCTCCAAAGGTCGAGCATCGTGGATTGTGACCTTAACCTCTATTCAACTAAAAAACACAAAACAAATGGAAACTATGGAGCCGAACTACGGTCGCTCTGATTCCTTTAAGGGATACGTAGGCATTGGGTCGCGGGGCCTAAGCGAGCACACTTGTAAATAATTCCTTCTTTTCCCCGTATTTCTTTTGCATGCATTCGCATTTAGGTTTTAGACATTAGACACCCTTTAGATAGAAACAAACATAGGTGGATACCATCGAGTACGATGGGCGTGAGGGGTGCTAACACCTTCCCCTTGCGTAACCGACTCTCGTACCCTATTCTCTGGTCGAAAGACCTTGTTCTTATTCGAGTTAGGTTTCCTGGTATTCCTTTCCCTTATGGGATAAATATATTAGTGGCGACTCTGATCCATTTTTCGCGGTAGCGACACTTAGGGAGTGACAACTCATGAGTTAAATTTAGATCACTAATACAAGATAAATATCCGAATCCAATTCACGTGATTGTTGCACACTGTCATACCCCAATTTTTGACCTAAGATACCACCTCATATCATTTGCATATACATCATTTGCATCTCTAACAAATTGCATAGCCTGTGTTTGTTACTTGTGACTCAGCAGGATTTAAACAAGAAATCACTCATCAGTACAAGTAACAATCAATTAGGGTTTTGTTCTCCCTTCATCTCAAATGAACTACCTTCATCAACAATCAACATTTGGTCCTCAAAGGTTCATTTCAACAAGCTCAAGGGCTCTGAATCAACCAGATTAGGGTTTTGACTGAAGATAGCATACTCCTGACTTTTGCTCAGGATTTGACCTAATAACTTGGGACATGACCTCAAGACCCCAAGTACATTATTTTGACCTAATCTATTGGCTCAAGACATCTCCTACACAAGGATTGATCAACAGTGAAATTTCAAATCATCAGATTAGGGTTTTGAATTATCAGGGACTAAAATCAGGGATCACATTTGGGAAACCCTAAAAAGCTCCAGGGAATCACTCAAAGGTTTCAATCATCTTCAAATAATCCCTATGACAATATCCAATGGAAAATGTATCTCAATTCAAGATCCACAGTCATCAATTTCATCAGGTCGACAATTAGGGTTTTTGACCTAATTCACCTGAACAACTGACTTTTTAATCAGAACATGGTGCCACAACTTAAACCATGGCTCAAGGTCCTCCAATAACTCAATGTGATCCATTCATACCATTCATTTGGTGAGGATAGCCTGGTTCATTTGAAATCTCCAGAAACGCGATTCGTCTGAAAAAGTCAACTGTACAAGATCACCATTGACTTTTTGGAAATTTTGGTCAACCATGACTTTTGAAGTTTTAAATCATCAATATATGATATATAAAGTCATTTGATCAAGGAAAATCAAGAAAATCAATCAAGAATCAAAAAGTCAAAAGTTTGACTTTCATACTTAGAAAATTTTCTAAGTGTTTTTCAATGGTTTTTTCCAAACTTTGGAAGGAAATAACTCAAAATTTCACCTACAAACTGAAAAAAACTTCCGACATGAAAGTTGTAGATTTTGATCCAATGAACAACTTTGTCACATATAATTTTTTTCCAAAAGATCAACCATTTAAGAGATATGGAGCTTCAAAGTTGGTATCTTTTGAAAAATGCACTTAAAATATCATTTTCTTCAAAGTTCATGGATCTTTTTCACCCATTTCCTTAAAGGTCTTGAAGAAAATTTCAACTAGGGTTTTGAAGTACATATCATGAGCTTCCAAAATGTCTAAGAGCATGAAAAAATATGGAGCATAGCTATGGTTTTGAATTTTGCCATTAGTGATCATTTCACTTGAAATTTCAAGTCATTTTGCCAATGTTTTGAACCATTCTACCAAATGATGCAAGTAATGATACACCAATGCAATAATTGAGAGATATTTTCTGATTTGAGATCAGATTGGAAAGAGATAAGAAGCTTGGAAGATTAACCATGGTTAAGTCATTTTAACCATTTGCATTTAATGTGAAAGATTCCATTTTATCTCCAAATGCCAAATCACCATTCTTTGATCAACTTGCAAGGCTTTGTATTCAGAAAACTTGGCCTATAAATAGAGGTCATTTCCACTCTCAAAATCACACCAAAACCTCATAATCATAGGTTTTCTTCTTCTTTCTTGAATTGCAAGTTTCATAATTTTCAAAGAGGTAGAAATCTCAACCTCTAAACCATTGAAGTTCTGAGCAAAATGGTGGTTCCAACAACTCATAAACATCATATAGGATGTGTTTGATCCACTCATGCACCCCAAAAACACCTAGAACTCAGAATCCCTACCTCACTTCCCAAATATGCATAACACTAGCCTTATCATGCCAAATTCAACTCAAGCTCATTTCTGTCCAAGCTAACACTTCTAACACCTCATATATATCACATATGAGCTATCCAAACACTCACATATGATCTGTAACCTCAGAATCTTCAAATTCGATCCCCATTCCAAGCAACTGCAGATCGGCTTCCATGGCTTTGCTCAGATGAATTCAATCCATTCCAAGCATCCAGACACCTTCCATAATCATCATTGAAGCTATCCAGATCATTACAAAGCATCTGTAACACCTCCAGCTCGAAATTCAATTCTCAGTTTTTCCGTTTTTGAAGGTAAGTGCTATGAACTTCAAACTCCATGAATCATGCATCATAAATGAAATATTGCTTTGCCATCTTGTTTCTGCACATATGAGGATCATTAACCCTCAATCAATTGCATCATAACTTGCACATACATCATTTCACGATCAAATTCAGTTTTAGGGTTCTTCATGTTCATGCAAAAATTGATCACCTTATAGCAAAAATAAATGAATTATGAGGGTACCATCATGATCCTTGCGAAAAACCGAGTGAGATAGACACTTTACTTGATCCAAATAATCCAGTTTCAATGATTTTCAAAAATCAGTTAGGGTTGTGTTCTTGGCGCTTTTTTTGGTTTGGAAAATTCAAATCCTTGTTTTAAAATATAACCAATTGAACGCGTGTGTATTACAAGCCACAAGCGTGGCTCAGTTGGCAAGTGTTTTGGTTGGTGAGAGAGAGGGTGTGGGTTCAAACCCTTGTGAAGACAAAACCCAATTTTTTGGACACTTATTTTCATCATTTTTTTTACAACTTTAACCAATTAATTAACCAATCAAATTAATTTATTTTTGCTTCATTTTTTGTACACTTCTTATTTAATATATGTATTTTATGAATATCAAAAAAATCACAAAAAAATATATATTATTTGGTATATTTTTAATAGGTTTAAAATGACTTGTTTTTAAGTGTTTTTAATACTTTAAATATTATTTTTCATTTGATTTTTTAACCTAATCACTTGTAAATATTTTTTGTGAACAAATCCTAATCATTTAGGTCTTAGTTAAACATAAGATTTGTCTTTGTTTAAATTAAGTTGATTTCTCTCGAATTTCAAACCGTTTTAAAACAAACGATCACGGTTTTTCAAAACAAATAAACCTTTTCTTTTTGGTTTTCTTTTCAAAAACTCTTGATTAAATCTTTTTGGATTGATCAATTGATTTTCAAAACAACTGGGCCTCTCGAATATTAGAGAGTATAAGTCCCATTCTTTTTTCTTTGTACAGTTTTTCTTTAAACAGAAAACTTCTTTCAAAACAAAACTTTCAAACTGTTTTCAAAACGACGAAACCTCGCGTTTTTTAACAAAACAATCAACCATGTTTTATAAAATAAAACATGGGCCTCCACATAGGTATAAGTCCCATTCCCTTACATGAAATTAGGTATTTCATTGTACATACACCTTTTTGTACATACCTCGATCAATTTGATTTTTAACCTCGAATAACAAATCAAAAAATGAAGGTTTTCTTTAAATCTTCCCAAAAATACCATGGGCCTCCATGTAGGTATAAGTCCCGAGCCCTTTTGTAAATACTTTTTTACATAACTTCTGAATAAACTCAATGGGCCTCTCCCCGAGTATAAGTCCCGAGCCCCCGTGTATACAAACAGATCATCCTTACAGGTATATTTCCTTCATAAACTCCATTGTATACACACACCTTGTCATATATAACTGTTCATACTTGTTCATATTTGTTCATGTACTTGTTCATATTTGTTCGTACTTGTTCATATTTGTGATCATGTTATATATACTTGTTCAACTTAGTACAACACTAGGTTCCCCATAGCCTCCTATTGGGCTTCGTGCAAAGAATCTCCCTTAGTTTAGGTTAGGACATAGAGTATGGTTTCCCGGTGAAATCGCTCTGAGAGCTCAAACCAGCTATACCATGCCTCCTCTTGGGCTTCATACAAACGACTTGTCCCTCCCATAGCCTCCTCTTGGGCTTACAATGCAAGGACCCTCGATTGTCCCTCCCATAGCCTCCTCTTGGGCTTACAATGCAAGGACCCTCGGATAGCCTCCTCTTGGGCTTCGTACAAGGACCCACGGGCTTCTTAAAAGCATCCCCATAATCCAAATCAAATACCTTAGGAGATTAGACATTTATCATCTCTATGATAGGAGTATCTCTTCTATATCATCACAAACAATTAAAACTCAACTTTTTGCCACAAGGCTGGCTAATCAATCAAACCTTTTGCCACCAGGCTGGCTGATTAATCGAAGTTTTTGCCACAAGGCTGGCTTCGTCGAAACTTTTGCCACAAGGCTGGCTGATTAATCAAAACTTTTTGTCACAAGGCTGACTTATCAAAAGTTTTTGCCACAAGGCTGGCTAATCAAACTTGTTTTTGCCACAAGGCTGGCTAAACAAAAACATCTTTATCATTCTAAGCACCATAAGTGGCACAGCCCAGGGCTTATAATGAAAAGATTTCAAACAAAAAATCAAACAGATGTATGTGATGATATAGATTAGATACATCGAACATTTAGATGACATTTGTCTCTTATCCTTTGCTTCCACTAGCATAAGTGGGAACTACGATTACTCTGACTTTCTCAACATCCCTTTGAGAATACGTAGGCACAAGGTCCTATCCTTGGCGAGCAAAACTTCTCCCTCAAACCACTCAAACCTTAGCACCCGTAGACCCCGAGCTACAGATGCTCTGATTCCCTCTAAGGGATATGTATGCAGAGGATCGCGATGATCTTTGCGAGCATAATCAAACAAACACCTTAGGTCCCACCTATTTCACCAGAACTCCACCATAACATAGAATGAAACAAACATAACAAAGAAACCTATAGAGTACTATAGATACGTTGGGTGCTAATACCTTCCCTTCGTATAACCAACCCTCTTACCCAAGATCTCTCCCCCACTTTTGCATTGCTTTTAATTTTGTATTATTTGCTTTGCATCTCTTTTAAGGTTATTGCAACTTTTTTCCTTTTCCTACTTTGGAAATAATAAAAAGTTTGGTCGTGACAAAAAAACAAAATCATTTTCTTGAGCATCGAGCCCAGAGAAGGCATCCGGTGTCTCATCCCCGATCGATTTTTTCCCCGCGACACACACACACACCTTTAATGGTAATCCCTCTTATTGCTGCCTTTCGATTAAAAATAATCAAGTCACTCAGATATGAGGATGCCTTAGAAAATGTTGCTCTCAGTTCATTATCATCATCAAAGATCATAAGTCCCTTCGATGTTGCCTATAAATGTATATGATCTTGTCCCTCGAGGTTGCCTACGATAAGATGATGATCGTCCCTTTCGAATGCTAAGGTATCCTCATTGGTTGCCTAAAATGACTATTATATCCTTCCCTGAGACTTCCTACCTTCTTTATGGTATGGATAGCCTTATGGCGAATGATAATTCTCGATGACCCTTTTTCAAATCCAATGAAAAGACTACCTACTCTTCTTATAGTATGGATAGCCCTTTCGAACGAAAGACTTAAAGAACAAGAAAGACGAACTTAGGGTAGGTAGTTCTTAATTGCTTGCTCAATACAAATACTTCAAAATGCTTTTCACACTTCTTTTCAAAACAATTTCCAAAAGGCTACACTTATTCACAAGTTAAAGTCCTTATTCAAAAATCTTTTTCTATACACACACTACACTCTTTTCAAACAAACAAACAAAGTGAGCTAAGCAATTAAGAGCCCATGGATAACCATGGATACAAAGGGTGCTCATTCCTTCCCTTTGTATAACTTACCCCCCGAACTCAAAATCTCTCAAAGGTCTTTCCTGTTCTTTTTTCCTTTCCAATTGGATAAAATAAAAGTCGGTGGAGACTCTTGCTATCCGCAACATTTGTTAAAAAAGTCAGTTCTCCCACCGAGTTATAGGATGCCAACTTCGTTTATGGCAGGTTTGCATAATTCCACTTTGATTTATCCAGAACCTATAATGAACATAACTTCCCCGTTACAAGGTTCTAGGTCTGCTGTTTATAACTTGGGTCGAAATAGCAAGTCTTTTAGGGCAAGATTCTCGTCCGAAATGCCAAATATGACAAATAACTGTTAGAACAAGATTTGTTCTGATCAATATTCTTAGTTTTGATGATAACAATGTATATGAATTTTGCTTGAGATAATGTGGTACTCTAATTCTATGCAATTTCCATTTCAAGAAATATATAAAGAGTATTCACAAAATCAGCGCAAGAAGCACTGACTCAGAAGGTTCAAGTATGCAACATCAGAACATGCTCTCGCAAGACATCAGAAGATGGTCAAGCAGAATCAGAACATGGTCTATTGAAGCATCAGAAGAACTTGAGATCAGAAGCAGAAGCAGTGAAGTTCTCATGGTATCACGCTAGAATCACTTCAAGGTCAGAAGACAAGAAGATGCTCTGCACCAAGCTGTTTGACTCTGATGATATTCAAACGTTGTTTATACAAACATCAGATCAGAAGCAAGTACAAGATGGCAGGCTACGCTGACTGACAAAAGGAACATTAGAAGCTATTAAAGGCAACGTCAGTAGACACAGCAAAAGCAAGGCTCGAGGTAGTTGACAAAAGAGTGAAACATTAAATGCAATGCTGTACGGATCACGCAACGCATTAAATGCTCCCAACGGTCATCTTCTCAAACGCCTATAAATAGAAGTTCTGATGAGAAGCTGAAAACAACACTTTGCGCAAACATACAGAAACACTTTCAAATTCTAAAAGCTCTCAAACTTCATCTTCAACCTCACTTCATTACTGTTGTAATATCTTAGTGAGATTAAGCTTAAACTTAAGAGAAAAATCATAGTTGTGATAATTTCTCATTAAGAAGCATTGTAACTCTTATAAGAATTTGTTTACATTCATTTGTAAGAACTAGAGGAGATCAAGTTGTGATCGGATTCTCTAGAAAGTCTTAGAAGGTATCTAAGCATTGTGTTCCTAGAGTGATCAGGTTGTGATCAGAATACTCTAGAAGACTTAGAGGTTATCTAAATGGAAAACCATTGTAATCTTGTGTGATTAGTGGATTAAATCCTCAGGTGAGGTAAATCACTCCAAGGGGGTGGACTGGAGTAGTTTAGTTAACAACGAAGCAGGATAAAAATCATTGTGCAAATTGTTTTTATCTTAAGAGTTTTAAAACTACACTTATTCAAATCCCCCCTTTCTAAGTGTTTTTCTATCCTTCAATTGGCATCAGAGCGCCGGTTCTAAGGTGCAAGAACTTAACCGTGTTTAGAAAAGATTCAGGAAGAGAAAAACGCTTAAGTCAAGATGGCTGGTGAAGATCCAACACCTACATCTACATCTTGCTCTGCTGAGAAATACAATGGAAATGGTTACAATGGTTACACTAGACCACCAGTATTCGATGGTGAAAACTTTGAATATTGGAAAGATAGAATTGAAAGTTACTTTCTTGGTCTAGATGGTGACTTATGGGATCTTTCATGCTACACACACTAAGAAGCATGTGACACAACCTAGAAAATATCATGCTGCTAAACCTAAAGAATATCATGTTGTACCTCCGGCTGTTTATTATGCTAAACCCAAGTTCAATCAGAATTTGAGGAAAACTAACAAGAAAGGACCCAAGAAGTTGTGGGTACCTAAGGAGAAGATAATTTCTGTTGCAGATATCCTTGGCAGCAAAGAAGACAAAGCACAACATGTCATGGTACATGGACTCTAGGTGCTCGCGACACATGACGGGAAGAAGTTCTATGTTCCAAGACTTGGTGCTTAAGTCTGGTGGAGAAGTCAAGTTTGGAGGAGATCAAAAGGGCAAGATAATTGGCTCTGGAACCATAAGTATTGGTAACTCTCCTTCCATATCTAATGTACTTCTTGTAGAAGGATTAGCGCATAACTTATTGTCCATAAGTCAATTAAGTGACAATGGTTATGACATAATCTTCAATCAAAAGTCTTGCAAGGCTGTAAGTCAGAAGGATGGCTCAATCCTATTTACAGGAAAGAGAAAGAACAACATTTATAAGATTGATCTTCAAGATCTTAAGAATCAGAAGGTAACTTGTCTTATGTCTGTTTCCGAAGAGCAATGGGTTTGGCACAGAAGATTAGGACATGCTAGTTTGAGAAAGATTTCTCAGATTAACAAACTAAATCTGGTCAGAGGACTCCCAAATCTGAAATACAAATCAGATGCTCTTTGTGAAGCATGTCAGAAGGGAAAGTTCTCCAAACCTGCATTCAAGTCTAAGAATGTTGTTTCTTCCTCTAGGCCGCTAGAACTTCTGCACATTGATCTGTTTGGCCCAGTCAAAACAGCATCTGTCAGAGGGAAGAAATATGGATTAGTCATCGTAGATGATTATAGCCGTTGGACATGGGTAAAGTTCTTAAAACACAAGGATGAGTCTCATTCAGTGTTCTTTGAATTCTGCACTCAGATTCAATCTGAGAAGGAGTGTAAAATCATAAAGGTCAGAAGTGATCATGGTGGTGAATTTGAGAACAGATTCTTTGAGGAGTTCTTCAAAGAAAATGGTATTGCCCATGATTTCTCTTGTCCTAGAACTCCACAGCAAAATGGAGTTGTAGAGCGAAAGAATAGGACTCTACAAGAAATGGCCAGAACCATGATCAATGAAACCAATATGGCTAAGCACTTTTGGGCAGAAGCAATAAATACTGCATGTTATATTCAGAATAGAATCTCTATAAGACCTATTCTAAATAAGACTCCTTATGAAGTGTGGAAGAACAAAAAGCCCAACATTTCTTATTTTCATCCTTTTGGATGTGTTTGTTTCATTCTGAATACTAAAGATCATCTTGGTAAGTTTGATTCTAAGGCATAGAAATGTTTCCTTCTTGGATATTCTGAACGCTCTAAAGGCTACAGAGTATACAATACTGAAACATTGGTTGTAGAAGAATCAATCAATATCAGATTTGATGATAAGCTTGGTCTTGAAAAGCCAAAGCAGTTTGAGAATTTTGCAGATATAGATATTGATGTATTAGAAGCTGAAGAACTAAGAAGCAAAGTTTCAGAAGCTGAAGATCTCAGAAGCAAAGGATCAGAAGATCAAGTTGCTGCATCTTTAGAGAATCTCAGAATTTCTGAAGAGCCAACAGTCAGAAGATCTTCTAGACTCACCTCTGCTCACTCAGAAGATGTCATTCTTGGAAAGAAGGATGATCCTATCAGAACAAGAGCATTCCTCAAGAACAATGCAGAATGTCAATTAGGTCTTGTCTCTTTGATCGAGCCAACTTCTGTTGATCAAGCTCTAGAAGATGCAGACTGGATAATTGCCATGCAAGAGGAACTAAATCAGTTTACAAGGACTGATGTATGGGATCTTGTTCCTAGACCAAAAGGATTTAACATCATTGGTACAAAGTGGGTCTTCAGAAACAAGCTAAGCGAAAAGGGAGAAGTGGTAAGAAACAAAGCCAGACTGGTGGCTCAGGGTTATAGTCAACAAGAAGGTATTGACTATACAGAAACCTTTGCACCAGTGGCCAGGTTAGAATCTATTCGCTTATTGATTTCTTTTGCCACTCAACACAACATCACTCTATATCAGATGGATGTTAAGAGTGCCTTCTTAAATGGTTATATAGATGAAGAAGTCTATGTCCACCAACCTCCTGGTTTTGAAGACTCTAAATCTCCAGAACATATTTTCAAATTAAAGAAATCATTGTATGGATTGAAGCAAGCTCCTAGAGCTTGGTATGAAAGATTAAGTTCTTTCCTTCTGAACAATGGTTTCACTAGAGGACAAGTGGATACTACCCTCTTCTGTAAAACATTTAAGAAAGATATTTTAATTTGTCAAATTTATGTTGATGATATTATCTTTGGAACCTCTAATGCTTCACTTGGGAAGGAGTTTGCTAAGTCTATGCAGGCTGAGTTCGAGATGAGTATGATGGGAGAACTCAAGTATTTTCTTGGGATTCAAATCAACCAAACTTCTGATGGAACATATGTTCATCAAATGAAGTATGTGAAAGAACTTCTGAAGAAGTTTAATCTTTCTGAAAGCAAAGAAGCCAAAACTCCTATGCATCCAACGTGTGTCCTAGGTAAGGATGAGGTAAGTAAGAAGGTTGATCAGAAGTTGTACAGAGGTATGATTGGATCTCTTCTATATTTAACTGCTTCTAGACCTGAAATTTTATTCAGTGTTTTTTTTGTGCAAAATTCCAATCAGATCCTAGAGAATCTCACTTAACAGATGTTAAGAGAATTCTGAGGTATCTGAAAGGTACTACTAATGTTGGTTTAGTCTACAGAAGATCTAAAGAGTACAACTTAGTAGGATTTTGTGATGCTGACTATGCTGGAGATAGAGTTGAAAGGAAAAGCACTTCTGGAAGTTGTCAATTTCTTGGAAGTTACCTGATCTCCTGGTACAGCAAGAAGCAAGCTACCATTGCCCTCTCAACAACAGAAGCAGAATATGTTGCTGCTGGTTGTTGTAGCACACAAATGCTCTGAATGAAGAGTCAGTTAGAAGATTATCAGATATATGAGAGTAACATTCCTATCTTCTGTGATAATACTTCTGCTATATGTCTATCTAAGAATCCTATCTTACATTCCAAAGCTAAACATATTGAGATTAAACATCATTTCATTAGGGACTATGTTCAGAAGGGTGTTCTTTCTTTAAACTTTGTGGATACAGACCATCAATGGGCTGATATCTTTACAAAACCCCTTGCTGAAGATAGGTTTAAGTTCATTCTGAAGAATATCAGTATGGATTTATGCCCAGAATGAGAAGATGAGAAGTTCTGATGTATGGATTAGTTCTGAAATGTCCTTGTGTTATCTTCTTATAAGAAGTTCTGGTGATGATCAATTAGAAGTTCTGATTCAGTCATCTCTGATGTTTCATTATCTAAGTTGATTCAGAAGTTCCTTTAAAGAAAAACAGTTGTCACCAGCTTTCCAGAAAATGAACACGTGTTCACTCTTTTTGGACAAGCATGCGTACAGTTGAGGAGACGCCGCCCTAGGTAACTGTGCAAATCATTTCAATTTTCACTTTATCTCTCCTAACGTCATCTCTCATTAAATGCATTTGATTCCATGTTTTCTGTAATCATATTCATTCAAACACTATTGCATTTCATTTCAAATCCGTCCCTTTATATACTCATCTCACATTCATTTCAGTCTTTTTACATTCTCTCTCCTCATTCATCTTCCTCTTTCTTTTTCTACATAAACCCTAGTTCGTAATCGAATCTTCAGTATATCTCCATGCTTTCTTCATCGAGTTCCGCTAGTAAAGAAGAAATGTCTTCTGCTCATCTTGTTCATCGCAAGTATGGTTATGCTCCATTGAAGACATGTTCCATTCTTCCAACTGAACTGGAACTTCTATGTGAATCTTCGGTAGATTTTGAAAATCTAAGATTACATGATTTCAACACTGATGCTGAGACAATGGCACAAGGCTGGTCAAACTACCTTGATAGATTGGTTGGACCAATTTATCCTGCATTAGTAAAAGATTTCTGGGCTCATGCAACGGTTACCCCAACTGCAATCATCTCCTTCGTGTTAGGGCATGAAGTTGTGATAATTGAGAAATTAATCAGAAATCTGTACAATCTGGATGATGAAGAAGGAAGTACAGGTGCTCTTTCTAGTAGAGTCTGTTGGATAACAGTTGAGAGACAAATATCTAATGCTTCTGGTATTGCATCTCATCAAACTGGTTTGTTGAAGTCGTTCTACAAAGTTTGGGCTGCGATTATTCTCGGATCTCTCTATCATAGAAAGAGATCTTTTACCTCAACATACATCAATCCGGATCATAAGTATGCTCTTTTCTGCATTAGAAGAGGGATTGAAGTTAACATCTCACACATTCTATTTCAGAATTTGAAAACAAGTATTGAAGAATCACGAGATGAAGAACGCAAGAAGTTTCCAGACTTCAAGAAGAATGCTATTCCCTTCGCGAGAATGATTTCAGACATTCTGATAGAAAGTGACTTGTTGGATCCTCTAAGAACTATTGGAACGTCCAGGTTCTTTGGTGTCATTCAAGGACATGTTATGAATGGCTTTGATCTACAAAGGATGCGTCTTATTGAGAAGGTAACTTCTGTTCCAAGAATATTTCTAGATATTCTGACCAAAAGGGTTCCTGTTGAAGGCTTTGCCTCCTTATTCAAAGAATAGCTTAACAAGGCTGTTAAGAGTTATTTGGAAGCTTCTGTAAAAGCTCAATCTTCTGTTGATCCTGCATGGATTCGAGGAAGAGTTCTTCCTTCTTTGGCTGAGCTGCAGTAGAAGGAACAGAAGAAGAAAGAAGCAAGGCTGAAGAGAAAAGCTTTAGAAGAAAAAGCTAAGCAAGCTAAGAAGCAGAAGATTACTTATGATCCTCTCAAAGTAAATTCCAAGGAATATCGAGAGAAGCGCATCAGGGATACTTTCCGTGCTTTAAGAGCTGGCAGTTCCTCTAAGCCAAAGCCTCATTCTCCTAAACCTCAAAATACACTCACCATCCCAGATATTATCCAACCACCTCCTTCTTCTGTTATTCTTAATCCCCAACCACTAAATGTTTGTCCCTCAACATCTTCTGATATCCCTTCTTCATCCACCACCCTCACCACAGAATCTCCACTTTCTTTAACCCTTTCCTTACCTGACAGAGAATCCAACCCCTATTCTCTTCTTTACCCTGACTATTGCTTCTCTTTTAACCCTCCTGAAACCACCATTCCTATTGACTTTACTTTGTTCAATTTAAAGTTCAGAAATAGAATGGAAGTTCTGAGAGCTGCTTATGACTCCAAGCTGGATCATGCTGCTACTCCAAGCTTATGGAATCGCTTCAGAAGGGAATTTTGGAATGATGCACTGAAATTCCAGAGGAGATGTGTTGCTGAAGCATCTGGATCTTCTGGTTACTACTTGGATCTTGATGATGGCAAGTACTATCATCAAATCAGAAGCTGGAGACCTCTTGAGGAGAAGAAGTTCACTGATGAATTGGAAGATGAACCATGTCTGACTATGGTTGTTTGGAAGCCTCAATATCCGGTTCTGACTGGAGACTTCCAATGGTTATTCAACTGATTAAGGATGAATCCTTCTGAGGAAGCACCAGATATGGTTATTCCTGAAGTTGTCTACCCTTCAGAAGTTGCTGCTCCCATTCCTCCAAAGAATCTTGCTGAGATTCTTAAAGCCTTGGAGAATGAAGATTCTGAGATCCCTGATCCAGAATATGCTGAAGTTGTTTCTGAGTTAGATTCAGATGTTGAGATGGAAGATGTTGAGCTTCATCATGCTGAAGATGTTGTTGCTTGTAATGCTATTCTTTTGAATAATAGTAGTACATCTTCTTATGCTGAACCCTCTGCTCTGGTGAACGCTATCAAGGCTCTTCAACAGAATCAAGAAGTTCTTGCTTCTCGCCTGGATAAGCATGATCAAGCACATGAAGAATTCAGACACTTCATGAAGAAGCAAAATGAAAGCACTGCTGGGATTCATGACATGCTGGCCAAGATTATGTCTAAGCTAGGCTAGTCGTAGTCTTTTTGTGTCTTAGTTGTCTCCTTGTTCTTGCATCTGTCTTCTTGCATCTCCTTTTGTATCTTCTGATAATTCTTCTGATGAAATCAATGAAAATTATCCTCCTTTCTCTCATATTGTTTGTTTTTCATCTAAATTTTTTATGCTTTTTGATGTTATGACAAAAAGGGGGAGAAAATGTGATAAATGATCTGATTTATATTATCAGTTGCTGGGAGTAAGTCTCCACATTTCTAACAGAATTTGCAAGTTCTATGTCTTTGAGTGTTTTGCAGGATTGAAGATATTCTAAAAAGCTCAACATGAGAAGCAAAGACATGAGGAAAAGCAATTCTATATAGAAACAAGCTCATGGAAATTGAAGCAAGCTGAGTGCTGTGAAGCTTCAAGATCAGAAGCAAGAAGGAAGAATGTTCTGATATTCTTGTGATAGAATATGTTTTAACACATTCTTACTCTTTATATGTTCTGATACATTTTTTTCTATGTGCTCTGATACATATTTTATGTTCTGATGCATTTCATGTGTTCTGATACATAGTATATGCTCTGAAACATATTTTATGTTCTGATTCATTCATGCTCTGACTTTTGTCGTTTAGTTTGTTCTGAAACATTTCAGGATGTAGAGATGCTCTGATGACGCTCTGGTACATTCAACAATGTTCTGATACAATCTAGCATGCAATGATTCAAGAAGAAATTCAAAGCTCTGAAGCTGTCCTATGGAAACAAGAAGCAGAAGCTCTGAATGTTCTGAAGATCTAAGCATATGTGATCGTCTCAACTGAAATGGAAAATACTCAGGGAAGTCCTTTATTTATAAATTTCTTCCAGTATTTATTTCAGGGGGAAATTATTTATCTCAGGGGGAGATTGTTAATCTCAAGGGGAGACATATTCACACACTATGTTTATATGCTTATGCTATAACTGTGTAATTTTCTTTAGCCGTCTGATATTCTGATTGCAAATTCATATCATTTATATATGTTTTTGTCATCATCAAAAAGGGGGAGATTGTTAGAACAAGATTTGTTCTGATCAATATTCTTAGTTTTGATGATAAGAATGTATATAAATTTTGCTTGAGATAATGTGGTACTCTAATTCTATGTAATTTTCATTTCAGGAAATATATAAAGGGTATGCACAAAATCAGCACAAGAAGCACTGACTCAGAAGGTTCAAGTATGCAACATCAGAATATGCTCTCGCAAGACATCAGAAGATGGTCAAGCAGAATCAGAACATGGTCTATTGAAGCATCAGAAGAACTTGAGATCAGAAGCAGAAGCACTGAAGTTCTCATGGTATCACGCTAGAAGCACTTCAAGGTCAGAAGACAAGAAGATGCTATGCACCAAGCTTTTTGACTCTGATGATATTCAAACGTTGTTTATACAAACATCATATCAGAAGCAAGTACAAGATGGCAGGCTACGCTGACTGACAAAAGGAACGTTAGAAGCTATTAATGGCAACGTCAGTAGACACAGCAAAAGCAAGGCTCGAGGTAGTTGACAAAAGAGTGAAACATTAAATGCAATGCTGTACGGATCATGCAACGCATTAAATGCTCCCAACGGTCATCTTCTCAAACGCCTATAAATAGAAGTTATGATGAGAAGCTGAAAACAACACTTTGCGCAAACATACAGAAACGCTGTCAAATTCTAAAAGCTCTCAAACTTCATCTTCAACCTCACTTCATTACTGTTGTAATATCTTAGTGAGATTAAGCTTAAACTTAAGAGAAAAATCACAGTTGTGATAATAGCTTATTAAGAAGCATTGTAACTCTTATAAGAATTTGTTTACATTCATTTGTAAGAACTAGAGGAGATCAAGCTGTGATCGGATTCTCTAGAAAGTCTTAGAGGGTATCTAAGCATTGTGTTCCTAGAGTGATCAGGTTGTGATCAGAATATTCTAGAAGACTTAGAGGTTATCTAAGTGGAAAACCATTGTAATCTTGTGTGATTAGTGGATTAAATCCTCAGGTGAGGTAAATCACTCCAAGGGGGTGGACTGGAGTAGTTTAGTTAACAACGAACCAGGATAAAAATCATTGTGCAAATTGTTTTTATCTTAAGAGTTTTAAAACTACACTTATTCAAACCCCCCCCCCTTTCTAAGTGTTTTTCTATCCTTCAATAACTCTACAGCAGTGATTAGGGAACAAATGGACGAAAGCAACCACGAAATGATCCAAATGCTTGCACAGATAATGGGTAAAAATTTTAACCCCTTGGTTCAAAATACCACTCAAGCGAACCCATAAATGGCAGCACAAATGACGTGCATCGCTAAGTTCTTTGGTGTGCCTCAACCCCCACCACATCTTCAAAGGGATTGGGTGAGAGAAAATTAAGGGGCAACCCTTGGAGAAGACCCAATAATTAACAAAAATCAAAGAAATACTCCCCCAACGAAGGTGGTAAACCAAGGAGGGACAGTTGAACCACCAAGGGTCGAACCTCTTAGGCAATGACAATAGATCCCAAGAGAGAGAGAGAGAGAGAACCAAGGGTAGTAATGGTGGATAAAACCAGAATGTTAATAAAGTTATACATCAGATGTAACATGATAATATGGCATTAGACAACAATTTGGCAACCAAGGTCGAACGAATCATGGCTCGAAACATTGTGAATGTTGGCCTTCATAGGCCAAATTACACTCCCCCTTTGAACAAATACATCCTATAGTCCGATATGCCCCATAGGTGGAAGGTACCAAAATTTTCCAAATTTTTTGGGGACACTACCAAGTCCGTTGTCGAACATGTGGCTAGATACCTAATAAAGGCAGGTGAAATTGCTGGGAATGAGAACCTTAAAATTAAGTACTTCCCAAATTCTCTAACAAAAAATGCCTTCACTTGGTTCACTATGTTACCAGCGAATTCGATTCATAGTTGGGCACAATTAGAAAGGTTGTTCCATGAACAATTCTACTTGGGACATACCAAGATTAGCTTGAAAGAATTGGCAAGTGAGAAGCGAAAGTTCACTGAGCCAATAAATGATTATCTAAATAGGTTTTGTTTTCTCAAAGCCAAATGTTTCACTCAGGTGCCTGAACATGAATTCGTCGAAATGGCCGCATGAGGTCTGGATTATTCTATTAGGAAGAAATTAGATACCCAACACCTGAGAGACATGGCCCGATTGGCTGATAGAGTTTGACAAATAGAACGCCTGAAAATCGAAAAAGTTAGAGCAAGTAAGAATAATATAAAAGAAATAATAGTCTGTGTCGAGTTCGATGAAGGTGGACAATGGTCTATGAAGAGCCTTTCGATTTCGAAGAGGGCGAAATAGACTTTGCTGAATATTTATGCAAATTTACATTGATGATATTGTTGTGAAGTCTGTTTTAGGAAAAAAGTCATATTGACCATCTTCGATAATCATTCAAAATAATGAGGAAGTATGGTCTAAAAGAACGACTAGTGATCAGAGTGAAATAATTTTTTCATTCCGCTCAAATGAATGTGTTTTGGGTCGCTCACAAGACCCACACCTAAAGGCTCAATTACAAACACCATGAAGAAAGGCATGAGGAACAAGTGCGACATCACTCAAGCATGAAACATGTAATTTTGTCTCTTGCTAACTTTCTATAGTTAGATCTAATCAGAAGGAAAAGCGTCAAATTAAGAGAAAACAACATAAGTTCTAGTCGTCTTGATTATATAAAGATATGCAAGTATTATATTCAATCTCACATACAAACTACTTATCATTCATTCACTTACTTTGACATTTCAATACTAATCTTGCATATCCATCCTACTCCGCCACACCGAAAACACGTCTCACTCATCTAAACCTCATTTCACTCCATCATCAACTCTTTCTAATTTTAGAATTAAACAAAAAGTAAAAGACATAATAGTAATAAATTAAAAATTAAAAAATAGATATTGTTTTTTTCTTCCGTTCCAATTTTAAATAGTCAAAATAATAAAATTTTATTTTACCGTAACACTTCATTTTAATAATTTTACAAAACGAAATGAATCGTTTAACTTCGATGTATTATAAAAAATCGTGTTAATTTACATTAGAAAATAAATACTAAAAAATTTATAAACAAAAGTTTATTTTAAAATAAATGAAAAAATAAACTCTAAATTATAAGAGTTTAATGCTTATGTATTAGGAGTATAAAATAATTTTATACTGTCAATTAATAAGAATAAATTAATAAATCATGTTATATCAGTAACTTAAAATTTATAGTTTGATGTAGTGGGATACATGACGGTGATTGATTGACAGGATAAAATAATTTTATATTTTATATTCATAGTGCATATCTCATTTTTTTAAATTATAATAAAGTAAAGAGGTTAAAGGTTTACATTGTTATCCAATAAAAATTAATCAATGAGTTACACAAAACTAATTTAAAAATATCAAAATGAGTTGAAAGAATATATGGGAGTGATTGATTGAAGGTGTTGCATATATTTTTTTAAATAATCTCTAACCCCACCCCTTGTGTCTCTCATGCACCATGTGTGTTGCCAAAAATGCCTACTGCTTCCGTAGATGTACCTCCGAAAGCACCTTTTTTTTATTCAAAGTTGTTTTGTTCCGTAGGTGCATCTACGGAAGACTTCCATATTTCATCTACGGAAGCATTTGATGTTATATTTGCGCCAGACTATTCTCCTATCTCATTCTTCACTTTTCATCTTCTAAACACTTTCAATCTCTCTCAACCTCAGAAATCAAAATCAATCAAAGTTGTTTTTTTCTCTCGAGTTCGGCGGTAAACGTGTGCATCAACGATCAACACATTCCAACAACTTCAAAATGCAATTTAATCGGTAAGTTTTTTACTATTCAAGTTATTTTCAAGTTTTCCCGTAATATAGTTAGAAATCAATTTTTAGGTGAAGAAATAATTTGATAGTTTAAGAAACATAGTTTAGAGACGATGTATGTATTTTTGAATGTGTATAACAGACGATTAAGCCGCCAAAATAAGGGTTTTTAAGCTTCTGGAAGAGTGACAAACGCTGTAGCAACCTGCCCTAAAAAAATTAGATTTTTAGAGTCGCCACCTATTCTACCAGGGAGAATAGGAAACTCTACGAAGTTTAGAGATCTGGATAAGTTATTATAATCAGGTTAAGGAAAGGTATTAGGCATCCTTAACCCTTTCCTAAGGTTTTTAAGTTTAAGGTAAAATTTGTGGCTAAAAATGTTAAGGCAAGGTTCATGCTTTCAAGGGTGAACGGTAAGATTCGAACCTAATTGAAGTTTTGGGAAGGGGACTCGCCTTGGTTATCCAAGTGCCTACGTACCTCCTTATGGAGGATCAGAGTCTACGTAGTTCGGGGAGGATTGTACGCCTTAGAATTAGTATGAATGTGTGAAGGCACTTTGAATTACCTTATCGCAGTTTTGAAATTTGTAGTTTGTAATTTTGTAAAAGAAATTGTGTTTTAATATGTCGTACAACCCTAATTATAATATGTTCTATTAATCGCGATGATCAATAGGTTTGATCACCATAATTAACAAATAAAATAAAGAATTGTTAATTATTCTAATCGATTGATTCGATGATCACAGTTAGCAAATAAGTGTGTTTTAAATAAATTATTTTAATTAGAAGGAAATTATTTATCGTTAATCATCGTAATCAATAGGTTTGATTAAAACAAATAACAAATTAATGAGGGATTACTAATCATCGTAACCAATTGAATCGGTTAAAACCCTTAGTAAATAAACCTATTTGGATATATTATATTATTATTTAATCAGAAACAAACATTAATAATCAGCGCGCTTATTAAATATAATCGAACCGAATATTAATTATTTAAACCTAATTATTTAACCTGATTAATTATCCTAAATAATTTTTTCTAAAATTAAACCTTAATTAACAAATATTTAACTAAAAATAAAAACCTAATTAAAATTATTTTAACTAAAATTATTTTTATTTAAATAAATTTTGAAAGAAAACTTAGTTTAAAAGAGAAAAAATAATTTTGGATAAAAAGTCTTTTAGTGTTAAGAAAAAAATAATTAGAAACTAATTAGTAATAAAGAAAATAAAAAATAAAAAAAATAAGAAACTTAGAGTAAACATCTGGTGCGGTTGGCTTCTGAAGGACCATGGTAGTCCTGCATCCTGAGGCTCGTTGGATGGATCTGGAAACTGATCTAACGGCCAGATGCTGAGGGTACGTCATACGTACGTGAACCGGCATGTGCAGAATCCATCTGATTTCAAAATCCTTGCGCGCGCGTGGATTGGCTAGTGGGGGAGCGACACGTCTTCGTCTCTTTCCTCCAGTCGTCGTCTTAGATATAATGACTTTTGGTACCGGTTTTGCGTCGTTGCTATAGCACCTGCGAAGCACAAAACTCACCATGCGCAACATAAATACATCATGGAACCATGGATCAATTGCAATTGACCTCCTGAACACGAATATGTCCCTGATTTTGTCCAATTTTACCTGTTTCGTAAAGCCCCAATATGGGAGCTACGAACCCTAACAATGGCGAAGTCTCATATCTAAGCCTAAAACGCAATTAAATCATCCAGAAAGCTTCTATACACTATGATGAACATAAACATGTAATTGAATTATGTTAAATATGCACCAATCAATGTAAATAAAAAAATTGAAAGGGTGCAAACCGTGGCCTCTGCGAGGGTGTTCTTGAGGTTTCAGGGGCTGGGAACGAGTGGAAGAGCTTCAGAGGAGTTCCAGGATCGTATTTGAATCTTCAAAAGCTTCTGAATTGGTACCAAGCTACAAGAACGAAGTTGACTTTTCTTCCAATTTTTTTGTGTTCGTTTAGAGTTTATGAGGCTGCCAAAACCCCCTCTTTAGGTCTGCAATGCTTGGTTATATATGGGAGACTGAATTAGGTTACTAAAACCTGAATAAATCCCATAGAATCAATCATTGGAAATTTGATTGAAATGTGATTTCAAACTTTCTAAATTGGGTCCAATTTCAATCCCATTTAATCCAATCTTGTTTGCACGAAATTTGCTTGTTTATGAGGCATAAATGATGATTGGATTTGGTTACAAATGTATTCCCAATCAAATCTTTGATTTTTCCTTTTGATTTACATGATTTACATCACTTTTAAATGAATAAAAATTCATATAAAATCAAATAAGTTTCAAAAATTCGTGGCAATTGGATTGGATATCCTTGGTGACTTGGGGAACAAGATTGGGTCATAAAAGGATAGGCCCATTTGCAAGAAAATCCATTTTGAACCTTATTTGCTTCACATTTTCCATTCAAAAGTGACCAACTTTTACAAGGCATATCTCCCTCAATTTTTAAGATATGAAAAAGTTCTAGAAATTTTTGAAAATCTCAAGATGTCCTCTACAATCCACTTTAGAACATATTTTTCATTTGGAGATTTTATCTTGATGATATTTCTCCTGACAAAAAACTGCTTTTGGTTGACTTTCAAGAAGGATATGTAATGTTTTGGCTCATATCTCCCAAATGAAGCATTTCTGGCCTTGGCATTAGAGAGACAGAGTTGTAGAGAATTCAATTTCCTTCAAAATAGGCTTTGGTTGGGAAATTTCTGAGGTTCCATGTGAAATTTATGACTGGTCAAAGTTTAGTTGACTTTTTAGACCAAAAACCCTAATTTAGCAACTTTGGATCTTGTTGATTTTGAAGCTTTCCTTGATAAATCCTGATCAACCTTTGATCAAATGATGAATGATACTTCAAAAAAAGGATGTTTACCAAAAATCATGAATTTTGATTGTGATTTGACCATAGTTGACTTTTAGGTTAAACTAGTCGACTGTTGACTATCTGACCAATTGAATGACCAATCTTTGGAATTGAAGCTCGAATTTTGGCATGGAGATAGTTTGAAACCAAAAAAGCCATATTAAATCCATTGGACACCTTGATTCATCAATTTTCTTAAGAGAATGCAAAACCCTAGTTCAGGAGGTCTTTAGTTAGGAGAGAGTGCCTTGAGTTAACCATTTGAGCCTTGAGTCATTGTATGAGTTTGAAAGTGAAATGGGATGGGCAAATTTTGAGGTATGACAGCTGCCCCTGTTCAATCTTCTTGAACCTGAGGATGTAGATCGGCTTGTGTGCTTGTCGGAATCTGAAGGTGGAAGAGGATTGAACACTTAGAATACCTAGAAATTTGCGCTTGCTGGTGCAGGAAGCAATGTTGGAGATGGACTTAAAGATGACATCCAGTTGTTTGACAAGATGCTTGTCTAAAGCATATGCTTTTCAGACCTGGATTATATTCATTGATTGTATCTGAGGAGAGATGAAGTAATGTTTTATATAAGACTACCTGAAGAGGTTCCTGAATAGGGTATATCAATGACTGATGTAAAAAAGATTAGGATTTAAACAAAGCTCTGGAAGAAATGTCTTAGAGAAGACTAACTAAAAAGCTCCCTAAAAGGGCAAGAGATGTCTTAGAAAGGATTGGATAAATGTTTTAAGGGAGATTACTTAGAAAGGATGAGATACGTCTTAAACAAGACTCACCTAGAAAGACTCTTAGAAAGGATATGAAATGTCTTAAACCAGATTCACCTAGAAAGGCCGATGAACGTCTTAGAAAAGACTACCTAGAAAAGTTTCTAGAAAGGATGATACACGTCTTTAGAGAAGACTACTTAGAAAGGTTGATGAACGTCTTAGAAAAGACTACCTAGAAAGGTTGATGAACGTCTTAGAAAAGACTACCTAGAAAGGTTCCTAGAAAGGATGGTAAGTTCTTTGATTGTTTCTGAATCATCTTTGAAGAAAGACCCGGAATGGAGCATCATAATTGTATTTGTCTTGAATAATTGTTAAGATTGAATCGTTGATACGATCGTATTTGCACTGTACTTTGATGATAATATTCTTTTGATTATGAAGTGACCTGAAAAGGCAACGTTAATTTTATGCAATGTCATGATGCATGTATTATGTAATGAGATTCTCAAAATAAATGAGAATCTTGTATGTTATGTATGTGTTATGAACAATGTATGCATGAGCTAGTTGGATGATGTATGGGCACCACTATATGGTTGAAGCGCATTAGTAATTCCGTATAACCATCTCTGATCAGGGAAAATAAATCCATATTGGCTTTCGGGGATGATATTAATTAGCGTGAAGATTTGAAGGAGATCACTGCCGAGGGACTAACGTGATGAATAAACGTAGCTATCAATAGTAAGGGCTCGCAGTTTATTGTGTAGAAGATAATCAACTTGCTATAGTGCTAGCAAGCTTTTGCAGTTTGTAAATAACCCACTTACTATAGTTCTAGTAAGTCTTTGCAGTTTGTGTAACCCACTTACTATAGTTCTAATAAGTCTTCACAGTTGGTGTAACCCATTTACTATAGTTCTAGTAAGTCTTCGTAGTTATCTTGGATGAGAGAGGGATCACTTGTTATGGTTCTAACAAGTTTACCTGCGTAAAGGAGTCACTTGTTATGGTTTTAGCAAGCTTACCTGCATAAAAGGAATTACCTGCCATGGTTCTGACAAGCTTACATGCACCAAAGGGATCACTTGTCATGGTTCTGACAAGCTTACCTGCACCCAAGGAATTACCTGCCATGGTTCTGACAAGCGTACCTGCACCAAAGGGATCACTTGTCATGGTTCTGACAAGCTTACCTGCACCTAAGGAATTACCTGCCATGGTTCTGACAAGCGTACTTGTATAAAAGGAATTACCTGCCATGGTTCTGACAAGCGTACCTGCATAAAAGGGATTACCTGCTATGGTTCTAGCAAGCTTACCTGCATAAAAGGAATTATTTCCTATGGTTCTAGCAAACTCACCTGCGTAAAAGGATTCACTTGCCATGGTTCTGACAAGTTTACCGACCTAAAGATTCATCTGCTATGGTTCTAGCAAATTCACCTGCGTAAAAGGATTCGCTTGCCATGGTTCTGACAAGTTTACCTGCATAAAAGGATTCACTTGCCATGGTTCTGACAAGTTTACCTGCATAAAAAAGGGATTATCTGCTATAGTTCTAGCAAGCTACCTGCATAAAGATTCAGCTGCTATAGTGCTAGCAAGATTATCTGCATGAAAAGATTTACCTGCTATAGTGCTAGCAAGATCATCCGCGTAAAAAGATTTACCTGCTATAGTGCTAGCAAGCTTATCTGCATAGAAAGATTTACCTGCTACAGTGCTAGCAAGCTTATCTGCATAAAAAGATTTACCTGCTATAGTGCTAGCAAGATCATCTGCGTAGAAAGATTTACCTGCTATAGTGCTAGCAAGATCATCTTCATAAATTTCTTGACACATACGTAGAAGTCAGAAGTAGAAGGACCAGTAACTTAGTGTTGTACATTGTGTATGCACAAAGTGTAGCGTGCATAGCGTAGCGTGCAAAACGTAGTGTGTAAAATATAGTGTGTAAAACGTAGCGTGTAAAACGTAGTATGTATAATGCTTGTATAAATATTGTGCACGTACATATAACGGCTGTACATGTATGTGACCCTGACGTTTGTACAATGTAGATGTATGAACCGTTTGTATGTAATGTATTAACCAATGTATGCAATGCATGACTTATGTATATTTTCATGATGCTCCAATGATAGGTTGTTGATAACCAAAGCGTATATAGCTCGCTAATGTTGTAAGGTTATTTGATAGGGTGGGGTGTGATGCTAGCGTGACTTCCCAATACCTGTTTTTAAACTTGAAGATCGTAGTTAGGAGAGAGATTTGTTGGAGGTTGTAAAATGTGAGGATGCCTTTTCCTTTTGATGTGCGTCTTGCCCCGGTTTGACTTTTTAAATTACTCCACGCCTTTGACTTTTTGAAATTCTCCACGTCCTTAACCTTTTGCAATTCTTCGCACCTTTAACCTCTTGAAATTCTCCACACCTTTAACCTTTTGAAATTCTCCACCTTTAACCTTTTGAGGTTCTCCACCCCTTTAACCTTTTGAATTGTTCACCCTATGGATTTGATATCCACTGCCCCAATATTTTAGTTTTGTGGAAAAAGGTGCCTCTGATCTCCAAGCCATGAAGGAAGTACCTCGAGAAATAACCTTGTCATACAAATGTTATACATATGCTTCAACGTTTAGGTTGAAGGGTATGTTCTCGATCTCCATGATATGGAGGGCTATCCATAAGGACGAGAGAATAACGGATAACCCTAATTGTTTAGAGATTTTAAATTCGTGAGTCG
Source organism: Vicia villosa (assembly GCF_029867415.1). Taxonomy (NCBI): domain Eukaryota; kingdom Viridiplantae; phylum Streptophyta; class Magnoliopsida; order Fabales; family Fabaceae; genus Vicia; species Vicia villosa. The sequence continues at coordinate 334,744 of NW_026705869.1, read as the reverse complement.
ACTAGATAAATGGAAGGTGTTAGGCACCCTTTACCTCCCTTGTACTCAAGGGGACCCTTTAGGATTTAATGAGGTTTTCTATTTAAATGTATATTATCATCATGTATATAAGAAAGGGTTTTAATTTCTTTATTAGGGGACTCGCCTTTGGTTTCACAACCTTGTGCCTACGTATCCTCATCGATGGATGAGGAAATCGGAGTCTACGTAGTTCGGGGGTTTGGTTTGTGTTTTTTTATAAGATTCCGTAGAATTGCTTTCAAATTATCCTTTAACCTTGTATGGTTTTGAAAAATGAGTGATCGTATACGCAGTTCGTAGTTTCGATTTGAAAGCAATCTTATTTAATACTTTATTTGAAAAATGATCTTGAATTTTTAATTATGTTGGCAGAAAAAATGATTTGTTGTCGGTTAGCTATTTTAATTAAGTTTTGAATCGTTGAAGAATAGTGGATCTTCTCCTGAATTAAATCACATTGGGCGAAGTAAATGATTCGATTGATAAGGAGTATGGTAGGATCTACTCCTGGTAGCTAACATTCCATGACATGCTTGCCAAAGAGTAATGAGAGCTCGAGATCTCGTATTATTTCCACAAAATAATCTGTACCAAGGCACCTGAACTTCAATAGATCGCATAAAATAATTTTATATTAAAATAAATAAAAAATAAACTCTAAATTATAAGAGTTTAATGTTTATGCATTAGGAGTGTAAAATAATTTTATACTGACAGTTGATAAGAATAAATTAATCAATCATGTTATATCAATAGCTTAAAATTTATAGTTTGATGTAATGAAATACATGGTGGTGATTGATTGACAGGATAAAATAATTTTATGTTGATAGTGCATATCTCATTTTTTAAAATTATAATAAAGTAAAGAGGTTAAAGGTTTACATTGTCATCCAATAAAAATTAATCAATCAGTTACACAAAGCTAATTTAAAAATATCAAAATGAGTTAAAAGAATATATGGGAGTGATTGATTGAAGGAGTTGCATATCTTTTTTTTTTAAATCTCTAACCCCACCCCTTGTGTCTCTCATGCACCATGCATGTTGCCAAAAATGCCCACTACTTTCGTAGATGTACCTCCGGAAGTACCTTTTTTTTGTTTTAAAGTTGTTTTGTTTCGTAGGTGCATCTACGAAAGCAATTTGCGCCAGACTATTCTCCTCTCATTCTTCACTTTTCATCTTTTAAACACTTTCAATCTCTCTCAATCTCAAAAATCAAAATCAACCAAAGTTGTTTTTTCTCTCGAGTTCGGCGGTAAACGTGTGCATCAACGATCAATACATTCCAACAACTTCAAAATGCAATTTAATCAGTAAGTTTTTTTACTTTTCGAGTTATTTTCGAGTTTTCCCGTTGGATAGTTTAAGAAACATAGTTTAGAGACATGTAGGTATTTTTGAATGTGTAAAACGGACGATTAAGCCGCCAAATTGGGGTTTTTAAGCCTCTGGAACAATGACAAACGCCATTGCTGCGTCCTTGGAGTTTCAGAATGTTCAGTAGGTGTATCTACGGAACAAGGTAGTTCCGCAAATGCACATACGGAACAAACCCATTTTTTTGAAATGTTAGATTGTTCCGTAGATGCCTCGCGACCTTCTTGTGTCCGTTCCTATCTTGATGACCCGTCGACAAATAGATGAGGTATTTGCAAATTGGGACCATCACATGGTTCCTGACGAGGCTCGAGAGACCAGATCAGAGAGAGAGACTGGAGCTGCACCGACGGGTACAACACTTGGTACTTCGCAGTGTCACACCCTTACATGATCCCCAATGCAGTGAGATCAACGCTCAGACCAGCCCACGAGGAGATCTTGCAGACTCACCAGTCTCAATTGGACCACACTGACGATGTTCTTGCCCGCTGTCCTGAGACACTTGACATGGCGCGGGCAGGCATTGCCGATGGTTTCTTCCTTTAGGGGTTTGATCACAGGCGTATACTAGATGGTATCACTAGGGTGGCACATGGGGCATATTGTACCTTCGACATCGAGGCAGGACATGTGGGTAGGGGTGATCGCGGTGCGGATTGGGCGGTTTTCACGAAAAAAATCATCCGAACCGCAAGAGAAAAAATCGTGCGGTTTGGTTTTGTTCGGTTGGCTTTTAAAAAAATCCGAACCAAACCAAACCAACCTAATGCGGTTTGGTTCGGTGCGGTTGGTTCGGTTTTTTAGAAATATTTTATTGAACCATTCATATACATATAGATGATAACATATCTTTGTATTTAGACATTCATACACTATTAAATAACAACAAAACTCGTCAGATTTTGACAATAACTTTCTATTTAATATGTAAAAATTAAATTAGGCAAAAGTGGAATAATAAACATAAAATAATAATATAAAACAATATAAAAATTATTAGAATGAAACAAAAATATAGAAGATACGAGAGATTAGTGAAGGTGAAAACAAAAAAACAAAAGAGTTGAGAGATTAGAGAAGAAGATGTGCGATAAAAACGAAACTGAAATAGGGAACATTTGCCTAAAAATGAGAAGGTGAAAAGAAAGAATATAAGAGAGTAGATATTATAGAAAAAGAGGGAAGATGTATGTGGCAAAGAAGACGCGATAATGCTATTAGAGATTTGAGAAGATCGGGACTAAAATTATGTGTAAGGATGAGAAAATTGTTCGTAATCATAAGGTTAAGGTATTATAGATTTAAGTTTGGGTTGAATGTGAGTTAAGTAAAAGTTAGGTTGTAACATAATGCGGTTTTGATTCGGTTTGGTTCGGTTTATAAAATACAAACCGCAAACCGAACCGAACCATGCGATTTTGTTAAAAGATAACCCAAACTAATCCGAACCAAATGCGGTTTTTTGCGGTTTCGGTTTGGTTTGGTTTGGTTTGCGGTTTTCTATTGGGTTGGTTTGGTTTTGATCACCCCTACATGTGGGGCACTTGACGGTAGAGGTAGAGTAACCAACAAACGACGTGGTGGACGAAGAGGCGGGGCCAGAGGCAGGGTAGATGATGAAGATGATGTCTAACACACAGAATAATGATGTCTGTGATTTTATTGATGTCTGTATTTTGATTACATTTTTGCACTTTATTTTGATTATGTATTAGACACTATTAAGATGATATACACAATATACTATTTTGTTGTATCATATTTCATTGCCTTTAAATTGCACTACTATGATGTCCTATAATTTGATGTTCCATTTTTGTTAAAAATATTAGAGTTTTGGAATGAAATAACATTGATTTAAAATATAGCAGAAAGTTCCGTAGGTACATCTACGGAACACTCTATTTTAAACACGTTTTGTATATACATCGACAAAAGATTTACTGAACTAAAATATTTTGAATTTTTCCAATGTTCACTATGTTTTTTACCGCTTACGTCGATGTACCTACAAGAAAAATCAAAATTTTTAAATAAAAAGTACTTTCAAATATGTATCTACGAAATCAAAAAATATAATTGAGATTTCGCAAGATAAACAATAGTATCAATGGATGGATTGAGATTTTTTCTCTCTCTAACATAGATGCACAATTTTCTTAATAGTAAGAACACAAGTTAGAATTTCTCTTTTCTATTTTTATTTTTATAAAAATAGCATTGTTTTGTAAAAATACAAAAATGAAATCAAAGTCCAATATATTCCACGTTACGAAAACACATGAGCCCCCATTTACCCGAACCACACCCAATTGCCAGACTGTCAACGGCTAGATTCCATCGCCCACAGAATTTATTCCTTACTATTCCACAAAAACGGACGGTCCAGATCATCTATGCATGCCCCAAAAACACTAATCGATCACTCACCACAACACGCAAACACTATCCCCAATCCTTTTCCATAGCTCAACGTGGAAAACGGAACGGCGCGGTCACTCAACTCAAACGGTGGTTTCCGCGGCGGTCTACGGTGCTTCTTAGTTCTCCGATCAGTGATAAAGTCTGCACGATTCTACTGCCGTCTTCTGCTGTTTTGAATTTTACCTGCATTGTCGTCTTCCACTGTTCGGTTAGTTTTGTCAACTTCAGTTCCGAGTTCTAGATCTAGTTTTGCTCTTGATTCAGCGTTTCAATTCAGCTATTTCAGTAGTGAATTTGCTTCGTGTGATGGATTTGTTTACTGAAAATTCAATTTCGAGTGTGGTTGAGTGTTTTGATTTTGACAATTTTAGAGTTTCGCTACTTCATTTCACTGCTCAGTTGGATTGTTTGTAGATGTATGATATAGTTTGTAGCTGATTGCATTAGGAAGTCTGTAGCACCGAAAACTCGGAAAAAAATTGTATCGGTGTCGTGTCTGGGGTGTCTGTGCTTCATTAGTAATCACTGGTGTTGACATATAAGTATCGTTGTTTGGTGTTGTGTTTCAGGTGTCAGTACTTCGTAGATTAGTAAATAGATTAGTAATCACTGATATCCAGGTGTCAAAGTCGGGGTGATGTTTTAGGTGTCCGAGCTTCATATATTACTAATCACTTCATCGATATGATCTTATATTTCTGTTCTGTATTCACTCACTAGGGGATTTATTTATTTTTTATTTCAAGTAATGATGAGGGTTTAGAAAAAGGAAGTTTCAATTATTTGTTTTTTTTTTCTTTCTGAAGCAGTATTTTTTTCACTGTGTATGCATGTGAAATGATTACTTTTTTTTTTGTATGATGTTATGATGAGGAGTGAAAAGTTTGGTATTTATTTATAGTATGATGGATAAGACTGTGGTCTTTTCTGGTGGCTGTAAGGGTGTTTATGGGATTGATTGAATTAATTAAAATTTGGTACGTTAGCTTTGGTCTGAAGCAATGAAAATACTTTGTTTTCTTGTGGCTTTTTCCTAAGAAAAAGGTCAAAATAGTTGATGTCATTAGAACGGCAGGTCATGTTCCTAGCTTTTTCCTAATACATTTTGTGTTTCATATAATGCTTTTGCAACATCGTTGTTTTTGTCGTTGAACTAGTTTCGGGACAAGAGTTTAACACTTTCTTATTTTTGGAGTTCAGTACCAAGATGGTTGCCCAGAACTTTGTAGTTGATTTGAATAAGGCCCTTGTTTTCCAGGTACGGGCTCAACCCTTAAAGATCCTCTTTCAAAAATGGTCTCCGTGTATTAGATTTCAAATGTTGCATAGTTTTCATTTAAGTTTATGTGTGAACTTCTGTTGTGATAAGTGATAACAAGTGGATAGTTTGTACTTTGTGTACGTATACCAAGTAATATTCAAAGAACCTGAGCAAATTTTTAGTGTTCTACAGGTTGGTCATCTTGGTGAAGCTTATGAAGAGTGGGTTCATCAGCCCATTGTTAGCAAGGAAGGCCCCCGTTTCTTTCAAAATGAGGTTCTGGAGGTATGTCATTAAACACTTCCAAAGTAGCCAAGCCTTGTATCACTTTGTGGGGGTGGCTAGGCAGACCAATTGATGATACTAGATTTATAATAAACCGAGTTTTCGGTAAACTATGAAACCGTTTAGAGCAAGGTCTTTTTCAATGGTTTCTTCAAAATAATTCTATGACCATAGTTCCTCCAAAATTTTAATTTCACTATATCTTCTACATTTCTACTTTCTATCATTTAGCTCTTATTGGCCCTCTTCTCACAGATGAAACTTCACAGGACGAATTTCAGTTACCTTGTCGTGAATAGTCTCTAATCTAAGTTTCTCCCTGAATAATCACTCCTAATCTTATTTTGTTTCCGTGTATTTCTAGTTTATACTAATGACTAAATTTTTTGGTATATAGCTTTTAGATAAAAATTTCCTTTGAGTTTGATTGGCATGTTGCAACTATAGAGATCATGGTGCTATCTTATCCTTTTAACAAATAATCACATTTCAAGCAAATGGGGATTTTGAATTTTATGTTCTATACATTTTAGAATATCATGTGTTCCTGACTCATTACTGTTTGGAACAGTTCTTGACCCTCACAGTCTGGTGGGCAATACCAGTCATTTGGCTTCCCGTTGTATGTTGGTTTGTATATAACTCTGTACAAATGGGCCTCAGCTGTCCTCATATAGCTCTGATGGTGGTTCTTGGCATTCTTGTGTGGACATTGCTTGAGTACACATTGCACCGTTTTCTTTTCCACATTAAAACAAAGACCTACTGGTTAGATCTCTCTGTGTTCCCTTTTGTTTCTATAGCATGAAATTATAATTTGATTTGAGAAATGTTGGCAACACATTCCCTAACATGCTCTATTATTGTAATAGAATACATGTTGGTTTGCTTTGCCCAAAGGCAGAGTGTGTCCCACCAAAGAAAAAGTGGCACTGGCATGATTTAGTGGACTTCAATAGGAATTTTACCCATTAATAAACAACATTTTTACAAGAATGTGTTGCTAGCATTAATCATTAGGTTTTGCATGTCTTGAACCATATCTGCTTTGAGTAACAGCTCGTTGTTTTTTAATCACACTGAAAGATTATTCTGTAATGTTTTTTTTGGTTAAATGTTGCTTTAGGGGAAATACCTTGCATTATCTTCTACATGGCTGCCACCACAAACACCCCATGGATGGTTTGAGACTTGTTTTCCCCCCTGCTGCAACAGCTATATTATTGTTCCCGGTATCTATTTTTTTTGCCATATTTTATGCTGCATTTTCCAATATTGGCTGTGAATAAATCTTGCGATTTCATCTAAGTTTTTAGTTTTTACCATGAATTCTAATAGGAATTTGGAATGACCAAAAGAGTAATTAGATTTTTCCCCTTCTACTAAGAAAATTCAAGTCTTGCATAGGCTTGTGATATAGTCAAAGTAGAGCTTCTAAAACCTCAACAATCCTCACCTTACTAGTCGATCTTCTAAGGTTGAGTTAGGTCCAAAAAACGTAAGACTGTCTCCAATCTAATTAGATTATTAGAAGTATGGCTTAAGGTTTTGGTCCTTGTATATTTTTATTATATTGTTAAAATCTATTAATGTTGGTCATTCTTTTTTTAAAATCGTTCAGTTTGGGTAGCTCACCAATCATGTTTAATGTTTTTCCTACAACAATTCTTTCATCCAATTACTCCTTTAAATAGTGTCACATCAAAGTTTGGGAAGTGTGTCAAATGGTTATTTAAAGCATCAGTTTTAGATTGATTATTTTTTATTGCATTACTACATGCCACTATTTAATAAAATGATTTGGAAGGAAAGTCACCACTAGGGGTACATCATTGGAAGTTTGAAGCAGAACATTTTTAAAGCAGAGTAACATATAAGAATGGCGGATAAGATCCTCACTATAGTTGGAATTGTATTTAATTTCATGCTGGAAAAGAATGATTAGTCAAATAATAATTTAAGGTCTTGCTACACCTTAGCTTAAGAAAAACAAAGAAATTGTTGTATCTGGATTTCTTGACTCAGGTCAGGACAGATGCTCCCGTCGTGTATAACTCAATTTGTAGCTTTCTTTTGAAAATGTAAAAAACTTTTTGCCATTTTATAGGATACTTCTATTAATTCTGAATGTAGATATGTGATATGTCAATATTGGTAAGGTTCAGAGATAACTTTTGCACACATAGTTTAAGGTTCCATGAAGTGATGTTGATGTTTTTGTATGTCGGTCTCTAGTTCTGGAACACGGTGAAGCTCTTTTCCACCCCTTCAACTGCTCCTGCTTTATTTGGAGGCGGCTTATTGGGGTATGTAATATACGATTGCACCCATTATTACTTGCACCATGGTCAGCCAAGGACCGAAGTTCCCCGTAATCTCAAGGTAAAAACACTTACCTCCCTCCTTTAACTGTGGATGTCAATTAAATTACCATTCATTACTCCAATATTATTCTTAGCAAAATCATATTGTTCTAATCAAAATCAATGAAAGGGATAATAATGGCTGTATAATTTACCTGATATTAGCTGATCAAAGTTAGTTGTTCTAGTAGTTAAGTATTTAATTTCAGTAGAAACTGAAGGACGTTGAACCTAGATATGTGTATGTAACCATTTGGTGCAATAGTTATTTTTCTTGCCTTCTTTCTGGCTTTCTCTTCACAACAACAACCAAGCCTTATCCCGATAAGTGGGATTGGCTACATGGATCAAATTACGTCATAATGTTCTATCAAAGACCATGTGTCTATCCAATTCGTTAATCTCAAGATTTTTGTTAATAGTTCTCTTTTAGTTTTTCTGATTTTCTCTATAATTTAAATAAAAAATGTGAATATAGACGTTTCCCACCCTCTTTTCAATAATATTTATCAGCCTTTTGAAATAACAGTCACAAAACATGGCACATGGTCAAGTTTCTCAAGGAGTTTAGATCATCCTTTTTTGGGAACACAATAATTTCATTTTTCACATTCACATGTCCTGCTTGGGGGTACCCTTCAAACTTGGGTATAATTTTGTCTCTTCCTATCATTGTATCTTCCTAAACATGCTATTGATAAGGAAAGGTGAAAGATGAAATAACTTGGACAGATTTATTTAAAACTCTGCTAATACATTTACTGACAGTTATTTCCGTCTTGTGAGCCATACAAGCCTAATCATCTTTCCCTGGTTTTCTGCAGAAGTACCACTTGAACCATCACTTTCGAATCCAGGATAAGGGCTTTGGGATCACTTCAAAACTATGGGATAAAGTTTTTGGAACACTTCCTTCATCAAAAGCGGATGCGAAAAGTATGTAAATTTACTGTTAGGAATAGCATAAGTTGGTTGGTTAAAATAATAGAAAATTCAGGAATTCCTGTTTTATTTGTCTAATCATTTATTCTTCTCCCGATTAAAGTTTGTGTGGGGTTAGCTTGCAATTTTTCGACAATTTTATAGGGCCAAAGTTCTCCAATGTGAACACTCTGTAAAAATTGATATATTTTATCAGGTTTATGGTGGAAATCTTATCTACTTGTGTATAATTCCTCTTTGCTGTGATTTTACTTCTCCAAAATGATAAATCTGTTAGAGAAATTTCTACCTAAAATAAAAAGCTATGAAAAGGAAATTGATTTTCTTAATTGATAGTAAAAATGAAGCTAAATTGTTTTATGGCATAGCCCTCATTTGGTTGTTAGAGTGTTTGCACCATTAACTGCACATATGGTTTAGTGTTCACCTTCTTTCCTAAAACTGGTTACTTAGAACCCGTTTAGTTAATATGGTTCATGCTTTTATTTTCACTTCAACTGAAGAATAATCGGGCACTCTTGTGTCTTTTCTCACCATCTCTTACAATTTTCAAAAACAGGTTGGAAGTGTCTAAACATTATTGTTTAATTGTTTTTTGAAAATACATTCTTCCAAGTTTGCTTTCAGCATTCTCTCTAGCACAAGTATTTACGACATGAGTATTTCATTTCTTTTTTGTCAACTTTTTTTTAAAAATCATTATGAGAACATTACATGATGAGAAAATGCAAAAAAGAAAGAAAAAGGAGTTCTTTTGAGAGATTTAACCTTAAACAAGCAACTTACACCTAATTAACTCAATTAGTTATACTAATTGATCTATCCTACCCTTGTTTATCAGTTCCAGACGAATATAATTACTAAAAGCTAAACTCTCACAACTGTGAGTAGCTAACAATATTGACTTCAAACACAATATTGACTTCAAACTCTCGATAGTGTTCAATCTAACAATATTGATTTTGACATTTAGGTCATGCGAACAAATTAAAATTGTTTTATAAAGGTGTCATAGTAATTATTCAAATTGGGATTATATATTAATATCAAGTTTAGTTCAAATATACATTGATTGATATTATATTTTGATATATTAACGAAGATATGTGTAGATAGTTTTCCAATGTCACGCAAGAAGAGTTTGAGACAGATATACATTGATTGATATTATTTTTGGATATATTAACGAAGATATGTGTAGATAGTTTTCCAATGCCACGCAAGAAGAGTTTGAGACGCCTTTCATGGTAGAATTCAACTACTTTTTACGATTGCAGATCAAGCAAATGGAGAGTGGAATTTTCAAAAATCAAACGAAATATTGCTTGGAGTAACTTAAGAAATATGACATGAAGAATTCGAAAATAATATCAAAACCTATAGCGTCAAACAAACTAACTGATAAAGATGAAAATGTAGCTGAGATCTCTTCTTTATTTAACAACAAGTAGATTTGATATTATGTTTAGTGTCTGTATGTGCGCTTGATTTCAAGTGTCTCATAAATAATCATACTTTAAGATCATAACAATAATTTTGACGTATCTTAATGGAATCTCCCATCATGCATTTGGTTTCCCAACGGTAACTAGTGTGGTTTAGTGGGTTTTTGTAGTTATGATTTTGTGAGATGCAAATTAGATAGGAAAAACATTAGTGATACCTGTCACATATTTGAAAACTATTTGGTTTCCTGGCACTGTATGAAACAACATAACATTACTCTTTCTACCATCGAGGGCGAATATGTAGCCATTAGTAATTCTTGTGCACAAGTATTATGCTTAAAATAATAATTACAATAGCACGACTTAAAACTCGACTATGTTCCAATTAAGCACGATAACACTAGCGTTATAAAACTAACTAAGAATCTAGTTCCGCATTCATGCACCAAACATATTGAGATCATCCATCATTTCCTTAGGGATCATGTTAAAAATGGTGGTGTTATTTTTTAATATGTGAATACAAAAAATCAGCTTGAACTTGGGAGAGCTTTTAACACCAGGCTAAGCTCACAAACTTTAAATGAAGACTTTATTATGAACTTGTCTTGAACTTAGGAGAGCTTTTAACACCAGGCTAAGCTCACAAACCTAAACTTGTTTTTATCACAAGCTGACCAAGAACCTATGAGATTTTACCACCCGGTTGATCTTAAATTGAAATAAGTTTTTTCACAAGATAAGATTTAACCTAAACTTGGTTTTATCACGGGACATAAATTGTTTCTTAAGAAGAAACAAATTATCAGACTTGACCTATAACTTTAACTCCTAAAATCACCATAATAATTTTATTTTTTTTTGAAACAGAGGTGATACAAGCTCTAAATAATGAATTCTCTTACAAAAAAAGCTGAGCTCTGGAGAAAACATTGATGTGTTGGAAGTTTTCTGATTCACTGTCTGCAAGTTTTTGAATCAATCTCTCTTTGGAGTGCCAATCTGCTTAGATGATGTTCCAATATCTTCTTGGACATCATACCCTTTCTCCATAACTGAACCATTGACTTAGGTTCTAGAGTCTTCAATAACTCTATTATCAGCATAGTACATCGTTTTGGTATCTTGAAGGAGATGATGAAGATCTTTGATTTTTCTTTGATATGAATTAATCAGGATATTTTTTTAGAAAAAATCATTAACAAATCTAAGGACAAACCTTCCACCTTGTATTAATCTTCATTTGATTCCAGATAGGAAGTTTTAGAACTTTGTCAACAGTCTGGTGTTGCCACTTCAGTATTACAACTAGGCTTCATCTTGCTTTTGACCAGTAAACATGTAGATGAGCTAATGTATTCTTGAGGAATCTCACAAATAAAAACTATTTTTAGACTCAACTCCCCTATGTATCTTCATTCATCTAGTTAGTGACCAGACAATAAGCCTTGTCTTAATATCTTTGGTCACACATCTGACTTATGATTATCACACTAGTCATTAGTTCCTTCAGTAAGGGAACCTCAACAAGAATAGCTAGTCTTTTAAAGATCATCATGACTCTTTCACCTAGTCATGTGTTTGGAACATCCAGTGTCAAAGAATATATACCAGTCTTCTTCTTAAAAGCAAAGGAAAACACCTTCAATATGTTTTGTCCCTTGTTTGGTCAACCTTTGGGGTATACACATATCTCGATATTAAGGTGGCATGATATGCTCATCCTTTCTCATAGAATTGACATTTTCAATTCAAGCCCCTATTAGCAGAATGAGGGTTCTAAAGTCAGGAAAGATGTTGAGACATGTTTTTTGACATCATTGACTCAACTCTGCCTTGAATAGAAATAGATTTATGTCACTACATATTTCATTTACTTGTTAAAGCATTGAAAATAAAACATATTCCTTTTAGATATCTAGACATCTTTTGATTTTACAGAATTTCTCAACATACTGGAATCAATTGTTCACCATTTTCACAAACTTGATCATGATTTCAAGTTTGGAGTTCATAGAGGTTACCTCATCCTGCATGTTGTACCCCAGTTTTTAACCCTGAGATACCATATCATTTTGTGCATATTATGGTTATCATCATCATAATTATTATTTATATACCATTTGCTAACAAAATATACAAAAAAAGGATTATGTTTTGCTTGTTTTCGAAGGCAGATGATTAATCAGAAGGCTCGGGAAAGATTAGGGTTTTTAAACCCACAAAGGAGTTCAAACATCCACATGTGCTCAAATGATTATCCCCATAAAAATTCAAGTCCAAGGGTAGCTCACTTCAAGATCAACAACTTCCAAATTCATCTGGTGCACAAATTAGGGTTTTTGACCTAATTCATCTAGGAAGTTGACTTTTAATCAGGACATGGCTCCATAGCTCAAAACATGATTCAATGGTCTTCAATTTAACATTATAATCCACTCACATCACTCATTTGAATAGAAGATCTTGATCCAATTGGAATCCACAAGAATGCAGTTCATTTGGAAAAAGTCAACTGTGCAGGCCAACCTTTGACTTTTGAGAATTTTAGTCAACTATGGACTTTTGAAGATCAAAATCATCAACATATGATTATTAAAGTCATTTGATCAAGAAAAATCAATAAAATCAATCAAGAATAAAAAAGTCAATAAAAGTCAAAGTTAGAAAATTCAAAGACTTAGAAAAATTCCGAGTATTTTCAAGTGTTTTAGTCATAACTTCATGGGCAATTAACTTCAAATTTCAAGTATACAACTGAAAAAACTTCCAACATGAAAGTTGTAGATCTTGATCCAATGAACAACTTTGTCACATATAAATATTTCCGAAAAAGTGAATCATTTGAGAGTTAGGGGATCATAAAGTTTCTAACAAAAGACTTAGAAATTTTCTAAGTGTTTTAACCTAGATTTCTTTCAACTTTGTGACCAATTTTCACCTAGTTCCAAAAGGATTTTGAAGAAATAACAAACAAGTGGATTGAGTTATGTAGCAAAGGCTTTCCAAAGAGACCATTAAAATGAAATTTCAACGCTTGAGCTAAGAGTTATGAATTTGTGAATAAGGCACCATAACACTTGAATTTCATTGCATGAACATGAAGAACCATGATCCAAGCTTATCCAAATCTGCAAGAATCAAGCTAAGACATGTCCTATAACTTATTTAACACCTCACAATCAGAAGATTACACTTGCTTTTGAGATATAATCCAAGTGTTTTAAGCATTATCCGATAATCCTTTCCATTTCAAGACTAAAGTGGTGACTTCCATTTTGAAAAAGAAGCTTTATACACCAAGTCAACTTCTCTTGAGCCACTACATGGTTCCTTCTGCACCAAAAGTATTGCAAACACAACAAGCAGCCTTATAAGATGTAGAAGAATCTCTCCAAGCATGCTTAAAGCATTGTACTTCACCATTGAAACCACAAATTTCTCATTTCTTCATGAAGAAGCAAAAGTACACAATTTGAAATCCATACAGCCAATTGCTTTGATTTTTCTTTGCATAAGCCACATTTTGTGCATATAAATAGAGACCAAAGCCTCTTGCATCAAACACACAAGAAATCTCAAAGTCACCCTCTCACTTGAAAGTCCATTTTTGGATCATTTGCATTTTCATAGCCATTTTGAGTTTTGAGAAATCTGAGTGTCAAACAACCATCCAAACAACTTCTAAACATCATTTAGAAGCTGTCCATCACCTTCACCACCCTCAAAACCACCCTAACTCAAAATCACCATTAAACCTCCATTTTAAGTGTTCTTGAGCCCTAACCACCAAACTCTCATTTGGCTCGTACATTGTCCAAACTTCCAATCTTGATACCTTCTATATAACATATAGAAGCTATCCAATCCATTGAATCACATCTGTAACACTTGGAACATAGTTTTACATTTTTATTTTTCTGTTTTGCAGTTGGAGTCGAGTAGAGGAATTCAAGCAAATTCAAAGGCTTCCAAGCATTCATTTAGCATCCTTGAGGTACCAGGAATCTATTTGGATCATCACAACATCTCTGTAATACCTCGAACATCATATTTGATTTCTAGTTTTGAGAGGTAAAACCTTGAAATCAAACTCATTAATAGAGGTACCATTTTGATTAAAACTCGATACCACTGTGTTTAGAATTGTTCAATGATCAAAAGCCCTCTGGTTTCATCCATTTATTCGAAATGTAGATCATTTAATTTGATTTTGAAGTTTTAGGGTTCTTAACTTTTTTCCAGAAATTAGAGAGTTATAGGTTGAATAAACTTACAAATGATACATGGTTAGAATCGTGATTGAATTCTGAACAAGATGCATGTTTGAATTTATGGAAATGGTTAAGTTTTGATCATGTTTGAATCTCTGATAATCACGGGCTGGAGGTTGAAGATGACGTTCAACTCAGCTTTAAAACACATTTTTTAATTTATATTTACATGCGTATGTTTATGGTGATTTCCGGTAAACAACCGCTAGTCTTCCAAACTATAATATATATATTTTGGTTACTCGCAGGATCGACTAGATTGATCCTAGGACATAGTCAAAAAGCTTGTTATTTATGATAGTTTGAATCATGTCTATTGATGGCTTGTCTCGAAATAAGAAATAATTGATCAAAGAAACAAAGATTAACAATCACCTTGTTATACACGTAAATATAACACCGGCGAAGGGTAAGATAAGGATAAAAATACAAGAAAACTGTAAAGTGAAAGAATCGTAAAGTGCAGAGAGTTAAATGCTTCGAAATAAAACAAAACAAAATAAAAGAAGTGCAAGAATGTAAATGACGGAAAGTAAACGAAAGCAGTAATATTGAAAAAGATACTTTGCATAAAGATGAAATACAAACGTATTAAACTGGTGTTGGTGTCATACGTACATTTCTCAGCGAACTCTTTCTCTTAACACTTGGTACTTGAGTAATTTGTGAGTGATTTGTACAAAATGAACACACGGAGTCCTAACATTAAGACCCTTATTTATACTAATTTCGACCCTAACGGTCCTACACTAATCTGATGCCACGTTGCTCACAAGAATCCCTGGGATGCCATCTGTCCTTGTGCGGTTACACAGACTACTTCGAAATTCAAATCCTCCCGCCTGAATCTTCTTTCGACGAGTGGTAACGGGATCAGAACCGAGAATGTCACGAAAATACGTTAAGCTTCAGTATCCTTCGTATTTCGTAAAAACGTTTAAGTCTTAAAGATAACCCTCTTCGAATTAGCTCCAATTCTAACTATCTTCGTTCCAACTCAAACAATCATTCTCGAAACATGGCCATCAGTAGCCATTTTTAATCTCAAAAAATGGTCATCAGTAACCATCTTCCTTCGAATTCTAACTCTTCAAAGAATATTCTTTCTAAACGAAATCTTAAGCCAACAGCGTATTTGTTTAACAAATACAGAGCATTGGCTCATTAGCTATATTTTGAGCCTTTCACTTAAGGGGCGTGGGTTCAAGTCTTGCTAGGGCCAACTTTATTTTTTATAACACTTGTTTTCTTCATTTTATTTTACAACTATGATATTTTATTTAAAATAGCAAATCAACTTATTTTTAAGTGATTTTTTGCATGCTTCTCATTTAACCTATCTATTTAATGAATAAAATTTAAATATCCAAAAATATTATTCATTTAGTCATTAAAAAAAAAAACAAGTCTTTTATGCTTTTTAAAAGCTTTTATAATAATTTCTTTTTGATATTTTAACCAAGTAAACTCTTGTTATTTTTGTGTGAAATTATTTAAGGCTAGGTTAAAGTCTCTTGGATGATACCATATACCCTTAGACACACTCTCCTTTAGAGTGTGGTATTTAAATCATTTTAAAATCAATTAGGTTTAGGCGTGGTTCTAAAATCCTAATTATTGAAAAACCCTAATTTGAATCTTTAACCTTTAGCTTCCCCATGTTAATATAACTTGTTGCTTTGATCTCTTTCTTTGTGTTTGTACATATACTTGTTGATTTTTATCCTTGTATCTTTGTACTTTATTTTATAGTATTATCATTGTATATATACATTGTATACTAACCATATGCATGAAATATCCATCCATCATCCATCATATTCATTCACACATGAAATGATCCAAAGGTATAAACATTCTTTTACCCATCATCATTTGAGTTTACATTGATCTCTTTGTTATACTCACTTGTTTACTTTTATGACACATGTTATCGTGCACACACACACACTTGAGGTATCCATTGATCGATTGCTTAAGTTGCTTGTTGAAATATCCAAAGGAATGAAAATGATATTGACTAAAATTGTCAAGGTACTCAATCTCGCTTCCAATCGCTTTTACTTTGTGCTTAGTATTGTTAAAGCTTTGCACCCCACTTGTTTTTAAAAATGGTTTTGTATTGTTAAAGCTCAACCTTTTTAAATCCACCCTTGATTTTGTATTTTTAAAGCTTAATCAACTTATTTTAAACCCTAGCCTTGTATTGTTAAAGTTTGGCTCTTTTTATTAAAACTTGTTAAGTATTGTTAAAGCTTGACATTTTAAAAACCCGTTAAGTATTGTTAAAGCTCAACACCCAAAAAGATTTTGGCCACTTGGCTCTTTTTATTTTCCTTTTAAGAGGAACTACAAAAGCTCTGACTTCCCTACTACACTTAAGGGGTATGTAGGCCTGAGACACAATGTCTTACCGAGCTCACTTTTAAAACCTTCTTTTCTCACCCCCACTTTATTTAAACAAAAACCCATAAACACAAAAACATTTTTAATAACAGCTACAATAATAATAATATTTTCAAAGAGGTTCCTATGGAGTACCATAGATGTGAGGGGTGCTTAAAATCTTCCCCTTGCATAACAAACCCCTTACCCAAATCTCTGTTTATTTTATTAGTTTTGATCTTAAAAACTTCTGTGGATTTTATTTGCTCTTTCTCCCATTTCCTTTGGAAACAATAAAGCGCGGTGGCGAATCTATTTAAAATAAATGAGCTAAGTCTATTCAATGGCTTTAGTCTCACAAATTTCACCGCTACAGAAAAGTGGCGACTCTGTTGAAGATTTTGATCAAATTATTGATGCATCTAGAGGGGTTGACCCTATCTTTGTTTATGTTGATATTATTATTGTATATACTATTATTTTGAACTTCCTATGTGAATGCTTGTTACTTTTGTGCTTTATTATTAGAGGTGTTGTATATTTTTATTGTATATATTATTATTGTCTATTTGTTTTAAAACATATAAGCTAAGTCAATTCAATGGCTTTAGTCTCACAAATTTCACCGCTACACTACAGATTAAAGATAGTGTACAAACAATCTTTCTTTATAGCCTGTAGTTGAGACATAGTTACCTTTTGTTTTTCTTCTCACATATATGTTCACTTGATGAAGTTAACTCACGTGAGTTAAGTCTTCATTGCAGGAGCTCACAAAAGACCATCACTATCCTGTTTAGACAGGTACACAATCAGGATCATAGTCCTAAATAAATCTGGAGATAGAAGGCCCATTCAATTTATTCTAGAGGAAAGAAGGGCATTCTGCCAAAGTAAGTCCAAGGCCTTCACATATTTGTTGATCCAAATTTACTTGAACATCAAAGATCTAGCTGATGTTAAAACAGATGTTCTTGACATCTGGGTTTGATCTTCTATTTTCCCAGAACTTGATAATAATGCATAATAGCATTGGAAATAACCCTTCATTAGAGATTTCGAATCAACCTTCTATAGAGTTAGAGAGAATCACACTATTTTCTACCAACACACTTGAATGTGCCTTTATGAGTGGACTTGAGAAACTCCCAAGTATCATTGGTCACACCACTTGTGACGATCAGTTTGAACAATGCTTATCAAATCCATTAAATACACTTTCAGACGTATAACCTTGATAACCTTCAAGATCCTGTTGTCCAATGAATTCCACAATACTATTATTATAGCTTTTCCTGAGACATACAATACTAGAAAACACTCTCCCTAAAGCTCACCTAATTGACAGGGTGCCTACTCTGATGCCAATTTAAAATTCTCTAGTACATTGGCAGATACAACATGTTAATACTGATGTTCCAACATCAGAACATGACATCAAGACAGATGTTATGACATCTGATCCTGATACAAAATAATAGCATTCATTTGTAACTTTTGCATGCAGATAAATTACAGAGTGACAACCAACACAAATCATAGGTTGAGATTGATGTCTCACCTCAAACAATAATGTTAAGACAAATTTCTTGACATCATCTGCTGATATCACACATATTTATCACACAGAAAAATATGTAGAGAACAATAGCAAAATGGTAAAAAACACAGAGGAATTATTAACCTAGTTCAGTGCAAACAACACCTAATCTGAGGGCTACCAAGCCAAGAAGGAAGTCTACTATCAGCAGTATTAGTTCGAAGCTAAACACCCATAGTTTACAACTTATCTCCTAATCACTATCCAGCACTACTTATGTCTAGAAGTCGACATCTCGACCTGAGAAATCACCATCCACTTCCAATCACCGCAGTGATAAAATAGTCACACACCCTGTGACCAAGGGAACTTAAATAGAAAGATCTCACATTCCAATAAAAGAACTTAGTTAAGAACCCTAACTAAGAACAATACTTGATCCTGCTTAAAAGCTTTGATCAAGAACATAACTCAACTCTCATGCTTAAAATCTTAAAGAGTGAGAACAAAAACTCAACTCATTACCTAAAGGCTTTTGAGTGAGAACAAATAGCTTAACAACCACTCAAGCAACATACAGTCGCCCACACAGTATCAAAAGATACGTGGGAGACTTGAAGCACAAGAGACTCTCAAAACAGCAGACCTAAGACTTCCCCTAATTTGTAATTCTTCATATCTCTTTCCATTAGGTTAGGATTCTCTTTAAATAGTCCTTTGGCAGTCCACGGGCTCCGTAACCTTTTCCCTAATATTTACTTAATCCATACGCTAGAGACTGCACCAAATCTACAAAGCCCTTTTTTAATCTTGGAACAAATCTTTAAGTTTCCTAAATAGTTCAATAAACAAATATTAGAAACTTTAATTCAGATGTGATTTGATTCTAAAGTTTCAGATTTAAGTCTTCTTGACCTGTAAACATTATTGAGATATATCTTAAAAGAAATATCACAAAATTAAATAAAATCTGTCAAGATTTAAAACACCCTATACTAATGTTCTGGTTCAAAATATCATGACATCTGTTAGAACACCTGTCTTCAATATAAGCTCAATTATATTGTATCAGTAGTAGTCAAGATGTTAGACACCTTGCTCAACATCTGTCAAGCACCATGTGTTTAGCAAAATTGTTGCCAATCACAAAACCATAGAACTAACAATATCCTTCATATTCAGAGGATGGTTACTTGGAGTGGTATCACAATAAATCACACTCTCACCTCATACCATCGACTGCAAGGTCTTTTGATGTTTCGGGGCCTTCTGGTGCTAGGGTTTTTGATGCTGAGGTACAGGAGGACGTCGTACTGCCACCACCACCTCCACCTCCCGTAGAGGACAAAAATAGCCGCCTCCAATTGACTGTTGTTCTTGCAGATAACCTCACGGGTTTGGTAAACCCGAATGGTGAGGTTTTTACAGATTTATCTAGGATAACCGACATAGACCACTAGGGGCCTATATAGTTGTATTATATTTTGCCCATGTATATGTATATTTTGTGACACAGACTTCTTATCACCGTACTTATTTATTGCATAATTTTTTGCGAATGACATGATTCAAAGATGAACACAACATAAAACAGTACAATAAACATAAATTAAAAAACACTAAACGTGAAAACGGTACTACAAGATGACTATGGACGTTTCAACATCTTCATTAAGTCGTCGACAAGTCTTGTTATTTGCGCACCCAACTTGATCCCACATTTAGTTATCCTACGGCGAAATAATTTCCACATGACCTTGATATCTTCGTCGGTCTTCAACTCAATCAAGTTGTATCTCACCATTCCATTACTATCAATCTAATCTTCATGAAACTTGAACTTCCTCACCCTTTTGTTATCAGTATCAGGCAATAACTCATTCAACTTGTTTGTCAAATTGGGGAAAGATGTGACGCTACCCGGAAGCTTGAATTCAACAGGAGGATAACTTCTGTTGAAATACACTTCTGCCTTAATCAGAAATAGGAAGAGACATTTTTTGAGATGTACTCCTCCGTAACAAATTATAAGCAAATTTTGTTTTTTAGGTTCATTGAATAGTTGATGTATCTGATCTATATATAAGGCATTTGGATCCTCTGCAGCTCAATGTCTCCTTCTGCTCATTATGCTTTAATCTAAACCTTTAGATTCATCTAATGACAAGAGAGAGGAAAGGGTAAAAAGAATATTAGCCACTTGATTTAAATCCAATGGTCAAGCATTGCACATGAGAGGTGGATGTAGACAAAACGCAGGAGGTGATCCATATATAAACTAGATACATCAATTATTTAATGAAACTAAAAAAGAAAAATTTGCTTATAATTTGTTATGGAGGAGTATCTTTCTATAACATATGCCTCTGCCCCTATTTATACAAACTAGTATATAGACCCGTGCGAGGCACGGGTTAAATATTTTATAATATCTAAAAAACACTTATAATTTAAATTTATTATTTATTATTATTTATTAAAAATTTATTGAACTGATTTAAAATTTATAATAATAATGATTATATTATCATACAAATATTAATGGTATAGAAAATTAGTATTTACATGTGATAAAAGACGAAAGAAAATTAGTAAGACAAAATTTTCATGTGTTAAATTAAATATTTTATTATAATATTTAATTGCTATAACTGGAAAACAATCTGAAATAATTTCAAAAAAGTTTGTTTATTATTTATTAAAGGAAAACAAAAGACCAATTACAGAGTTATTATGGCTTTTTTAATAATTAAAATTTACTAACAAAATTAAATCATATAAATAAAAAATAAATTAAATAAAATAAAAAAACTATACTACAAAATGGGAAGGAGCGCCCCATTTGTTAAAATGGCTCAAAGTTGAAATATAGGAGAATGCAGACTGCCAAATAAATAGATTAAATAGATTCTATTTTAATAAAATCAAATTAAATAAATAACAAATAAATAAAATAAATAAAAACAAAACTATCTTGCAAAAGGGGAAAAGAGTGCCTCATTCCTTCCATTAAATATTATACTTAAATAAAAATAAAAATTAATTGAAAAGCCCAAGTCTCTCCTGCAATAAAAAAGGAAAAAAAATAATAAAATATACATGTTTCTCTCTAAAAAATAGCGATGGAGTCCATGTATCTCTCATTAATCCAATTAATCTATTTTTTAATTCCAATAAAATCAATTAAAAGCTAAATTAAATCAATTAAAAAAACCATACAAATAAAACTAAATCCTCTGTGTTTGTACAGTATAAAACCTATCTTCTCTTTTATACCCATCACACATCCATTTTCTCTGTTTCTCTCTTCTCTACGATTCATTCCATTATATAATTTTACTGTTACAATTACATGGCCTGGATGCGGATGCAAAATTTAAAATACGACAACAAAATCGAAGGAAGCAAAAGAAAAAAAAAAGTACGTATTCTTATTTTTTTCTACATCTTCTTGATTTTGCTTCCGGATCTGGACTCTCTCTGTCTTCAACTTCTCTGAGTTTGGGGTTTATGGTGAATGGTTGAGCAGATTATTAATGGTTGAGGGAATTTTAAATTTGGGAGTGGAGAGGATGATGGAGGATTTCGGCATAAGATTGTTATGAGAATTGTATATGACTTGCATGAAGTGAAGGTATGATTTTATAGTGTGAGGAATGAATGAATTTGGGGTATGTTTGCATTGATTATTTTTGGCCCAATAAATTTAAAACGTGAGAATCAAAATAGAACCTAACATAAAATAAGAATGGGAAATTGCAAATAACAATTATTGAATGACCGATGATCTTTCCAATGGTCCAACCACACATTATTTCATGTGAAAAATAAAAGTATCATTCATGAGGGATTGTTGAGATTCTCAATACTGAAACTAATTATAACTTCACGTGTTTCAAACCATTCATGTTATATAAATAATTAAGTAAATATAACCAAATAATTAAATAAATTAAATAAAAAATAAATAAAGAAATAATAGAAATTACTATAAATAGAATGGAAAAAAATGTTAGAATACATAAGGGAGTGACACTTGGCAAACTTGCCAAAATACTCCTTTTGCTTTATTATATTAAATGATGACGATTTATTCTAGACCACACAAATTTATTGGTGTAATCTAAACCCTCTAAATATGTCGGCAAAATTCGGATCGTTGAAAAATTCTGAACGAGTACACTATCGAAAATTTCATTATACCACTAAATTTTCAATACATAATAGTAAATTTGAAATTTCCGGTAAAAACTTAATCATATAAGAAATTTCAAATGCACTGTCAAAAATTTTAATGTTCCGAAAATTTATATGAACTACTAGAAATTTTGTCAATACCGGATATTTGATTTTCGCTTCCAAAAATTTCGTTCGACAAAATTATTCCTATTTCATCAAGTACATTTCTAAAATAATAAAAATAAGGGTGTCAAATAAAATAAAATTTTGGGGTCACAAGTTAAATTCTCTAACTAATTAATTAGGGTTTTTGGCTATTTCACAGCCGCCCCTAACTTTCTCTTCTTACCTTCGCATTTTTTCATCAGAACGGTTCGTCTAGAGTATATCGGTTCAACATTGATTTTATGACATCATTCGATTGAACCACTCAGACCCACCGGTCCATATTTTAAACCCGGTTTACAGACTTGAGTCGGTTCGAAACACAAGGTTTAAGCACTACAACACCAACACTGAAGAGTAACTTGAATGTGAAAATCAGGGTTTACGGGTTTAACGATCCTCTAAGATCTCATATGCATCACAGAGAAGATCATTATCCTCTCAAAAATGAATCTTGTACCGGAAAATGGTTGTTGTGCTAAGGTAATTTTTCGTTCTTTCTTCTCAATTCTCAATTTCAGGTGCTTTGGGTTTCGATTGAATTTGAAATCGACAATTTTCTGTTTTTGATTTTGTGTGCAGCTGAATAGAAAGTATTGTAAGCTTCAAGAGTCACGGAACGCTCTAAGAGGAGCTGTGAATCTGCTTGAACAAACCGTTAACAAGTTCGAAGCTCAGAATGAGAGCCTAAAAAAAGGTGACATTGAATTTGAAATTTGTTTTTGTTGTACGTTTCTGTTATGTTGATGATAGCAAAAATGAAATGACTGATTAGAGTTACTAATACGAAGCACGGACACCGGAGACACGACACTGACACATCCATAACGGTAATAATTTGAAAAATGAATAAATTAAAAGTTATCACAAGCGTCAGTTTCGGACACACTTTTTCAGAGGTGTCGGTGCTAGGTGTCTGTGCTGTAGTGACTAATAGTATGTATGATATTACTTTTATTGAGCATTCGTACATCACCGGCATGATATCTCAAGTGATAATTTGAGGAAATGAGATTAATTGAATATAATTAGTCGTGTTGGTGTTGATGCTGTCTTGTGTTGGTGTTGATGCTGTCTTGAGAGCATACACACTTTCAATTTGAAGTGTTGGTGCTTGATAGGATGACATTAAAAGTTATTTGAATAATAAATTGAAAGAATTGTACGTTTAAACATTGTGCAGATGTGTATTCCGTAATTCAAGTCCCTATCTTTGGCTAACTATGTTCGAATAAGTTGATAGATTTGAGTGTTTATGTTGTTTTTCCCTTGACACTTTCTTTATCTTTTTATTTGTGTGAGATTTGGGGAGAGTGTTATTGAACCAAATTTGTTAACTTGTATTTTTTGCAGCATACCAGGAAGAATCAGATAGGGCTAAAATTGAAAAAGAGCAAAAGCTGAAAGAATTCAATGCTAAGGTTTTGTTAGAGAATGAAGTTTCTGCTTTAAAATTTGAGATAATTACATTGCAGCGGAAATATGACGCAGTTGCTCAGGAAGAACATGAGGATGTGGAATCTTTGGAAGCCGATATATCTGATAAGGAAAAGGAAATTGATAGATTGAAGAAACTTGTGGAGAAAGAAAAGCAAAGGGCTGATTCTGAGAGGAAGGCTGCTGAGAATGAGGTTTCTGCCTTAAAAGCTGAGATCAGTGCATTGCAGCAGAAATGTGGCACAACTGCTCAGGAAGAAAATGAGAATGTGAAAGCTTTGAAAGCCGATATATGTGATAAGGAAAAGGAAATTGATAGATTGAAGAAACTTAAGGAGAAAGAAAAGAAAAGGGCTGATTCTGAGAGGAAGGCTGCTGAGAATGAGGTTTCTGCCTTAAAAGCTGAGATCAGTGCATTGCAGCAAAAATGTGGCACAAATGCTCAGGAAGAGAATGAGAATGTGAAAGCTTTGAAAACCAATATATCTAATAAGGAAAAGGAAAACGATAGATTGAAGAAACTTATGGAGAAAGAAAAGAAAATGGCTGATTCTGAGAGGAAGGTTGCTGAGAATGAGGTTTCTGCGTTAAAAGCTGAGATCAGTGCATTGCAGCAGAAATGTGTAACAGTTGCTCAGGAAGAAAATGACAATAACGCTATGAAAGCCGATATATCTGATAAGGAAAAGGAAATTGATAAATTGAAGAAACTTGTGGAGAAAGAAAAGAAAAGGGCTGATTCTGAGAGGAAGGTTGCCGAGAATGAGGTTTCTGCTTTAAAATCTGAGATCAATGTATTGCAGCAGAAATGTGGCACAGTTACTCAGGAAGAAAATGAGAATAAAGCTTTGAAGGCTGATATATCTGATAAGGAAAAGGAAATTGATAGATTGAAGACACTTGTGGAGAAAGAAAAGAAAAGGGCTGATTCTGAGAGGAAGGTTGCCGAGAACGAGGTTTCTGCTTTAAAATCTGAGATCAATGTATTGCAGCAGAAATGTGGCACAGTTGCTCAGGAAGAAAATGAGAATAAAGTTTTGAAGGCTGATATATCTGATAAGGAAAAGGAAATTGATAGATTGAAGAAACTTGTGGAGAAAGATAAGAAAATGGCTGATTCTGAGAGGATGGTTGCCGAGAATGAGGTTTCTGCCTTGAAAGCTAAGATCAATACATTGCAGCAGAAATGTTGCGCAATTGCTCAGGAAGAAAATGAGGATGTGAAAGCTTTGAAAGCTGATTTATCTGATAAGGAAAAAGAAATTGATAGATTGAAGAAGCTTGTGGAAAAAGAAAAGAAAATGGCTGATTCTGCGAGGAAGGTTGCCGAGAATGAGGTTTCTGCCTTAAAATCTGAGATCAATGCATTGCAACTGAAATGTGGCACAATAGCTCAGGAAGAAAATGAGGATGTGAATGCTTTGAAAGCTGATATATCTGAAAAGGAAAAAGAAATTGATAGATTGAAGAAGCTTGTGGAAAAAGAAAAGAAAAAGGCTGATTCTGAGAGGAAGGTTACCGAGAATGAGAAAAAGAAGGCTGCTGAAGCTTGTAAGTTATTGGAAGCAGAGAAGAAAATATCTCTGAATAAGGGGATGCAACTTTCCAAAATCGAGGCAGAGAAGGTTGAAGAGTACAGGCTTCAACAAGTTCACTTGGAGAAAGAAGTTACTGAAACTAAAATGAAGCTGGCTTCTGAGTTGTTGAAGTTTAAAGAGGCAAGCAAAAGAGTTGAAGCTGAAAAACAGAAGCTCTTGGTAGAAAAAAGGAATGCTGAGTCAAAGATGAAAAAAGCTCAAGAACAGGTAGGGATTGAAAAACAGAAGGCGGTTAGAGAAAAGCGACGCGCAGATGAGGAGCATGTTAAAGTAGAGGAGCAGAAAAGGCTTGCTCAAGATAACTGGAAGAGCGCCAAGGAAGCAAAACATCTTGCTGATCAGAGGTCTCAGGAGTTATTAGAAAATAAGAAGACAATTGAGGATTTGAAACAGAAGATACACGAACTTTCATCTCTAAGAAAACCCACTGAAATATCTGGAGTATCTTCTAATGTGAATGCTGAAAGTGATAAAATACAGCTTTTGAAAAGCAATTTAGAGCTTGAAAAATTACGTGCAAAGCATGCAAGGGAAAAGTTAAAACATGAAAGGAAGAAGTTTGAGCATGAAAGGATGAAGTTTAAATACGAAGAAAGTTGTCGTAACATTTTACAGCAGGAATTGCACCGTTTAAAGCTTGATTGTATTAAAAATTACAATCACCTTACTATGCTGGATGCATCCTTTTCACCTGTCGCAGGAGGTATACAGGGCCCAGCTAAGGTTAGTTTCCTTGCTGAACTTCAGTAATACAAGTTCACAATTAAGTTTGTTATTTTGTATCCTTTGATCACCATGGCACATAGTAGTTTCCATATGAATGCATACTAAGTTTAATATTGATATCGTTGATAATAGTATTGTCTTTAAATGTTAATAGTGAACTTAATGTTATTATACAAACTACAAGAGACAGCTGGAATGGTAGTAGAAAACAGCTTTTATTATGCATTACGAATTTTCTGTTAAATCTGAAATTGGATCTAAAGTTACTTCAATTATTAACACATGGATAGTAATTTTAGGGTGACGGTTTTTGATTAGCAGAAGAGGAAGACAACTCCCGGTAAAACTGTGTTAATTGGATGAGTTTTTGCTAAAAGCTGAAACTGCCGACTGTATTGGTATTTGATCACAAAATCTTTTGCTCATGTTAATTTTTGGTTTATAGTTTTTTGTGGTTTAGTTTCTTTAGAAGCAAAACTTATGTTGGTAACCAATTTTCTCACAGTATAGGTATGTAGATAAAAGGGGCAGGCTAGCTGTATGCATTGGATTTTGTATACGTATCTTATGGTTGTGAAAATTAGTTTTATAGCTCCCTTTATTGTTTTGCTTATTTCAATGTGTTAGTGGTTCCTACTGTGATAATTTTTAATGGCGCCTTTTCATTGGATATGGATGGTTTCTGTTGAACATAGATATTGTAAAGGGAATGGTCTTAAGTTGAAATTTTATACTTTGACTATTTCTCTTAGATAGTTATGTACTTGTGTTTTCATGTATATCTTATACTTGTACAATTGTTTGATCACTCTTTTTTCGGATGATTGGATTGCAGTGTCAGAATATGCCAAGCATACAGAAACCTGATGTCATGACTCAACTCTGCAATCTAGGTATGCCTCAAATGCACAGCTGTGTTGAAAAGGAACTTACGAAGCCTTGCAGCGTAAGGGTTGGTGCATGCGATTCTTTAAGGAAGAGCATGCAGAATCCTCCACTTCTTGCTATATCTGAAGGGAATTATACTGAACCCATCACAGGTACTGGTTATAAATTGGAGCCTCTAATAGGAGGCTCAAACAGAACATCGATACAGAGTTATGCACTAAATTCTAGTACAGCGTCTTTTTCTGATGCACACTTGATGGGCTCACAGGAAAGGGGTGCTTTGCAAGTTACCACATCAACAAAATCAGCTGAGGAGAACTTCAATGCAAGATCAAGTATGTTGAAACCATTTGACAGATCAGTTATTTGTCATGATGGAATAAGGAATAGGATTTCTGATACAATCGAATGTGTTGCAAATTTGTCTTCTGAGGGTAAGAAGTTAAACACACAACTAGAAGATAAGCTCTCTGATTTATGTGGTTTATTGTATGACAAAATCAACGAATCTGGTGAGGGAGGGAGAGAGATGGCCACTAATCATAGGGATAATCTACAGGCAGAGAGTGACAGGCCCCACAAGAAGAGAAAGAAATCTCATAGGGAAAAAGAACATACACCTGTGGATGAGAAAAAGAAAGCAGAAGACCCAAAAGCTGGAGTCTATGAGGATGCAGATGGCTTCAGACAAACCACCTGTCCTGCATTATATACTCAAACTACTCAGACATGCAGGGAGAGGATATTTGATGAAATATATAGTGGAAATGCTATGAAGTTGTTAGATTTAGAAAATGCCGTTGATGAGGAATGCTATAGAAGAGCCATGAATGCACCCTTGTCACCACTATCTCTCGAGATTTGTCTCCATACAGACTTTTCAGGACAAAGTTCTTTAAATATGGAGCCTTTTCAGGACAAAGTTCTTCATACAGACTTGTTGAATCAAAGAGATTTGTCTCCTTCGACTAGATGCGATGTCATTGATGTTGAGATGAATTCCAACATGCAAAAATTTGATGCATTTACAGTTCCTTGTAATGGAGACAAGTCAAAGCAGGCTATACCAACTGATGTAACATTGCAGGAGACTCATTCTTTGGAAAATTTAAAGGATACATCTTTGGCAGATACTGGAAATGGATCTTTACACAATCAATTTCCTAATTCTTGTCTCATAGTATCAGATAGGGATGATAACAGTAGCATATCTAGGAAACTTCTTGCTACAAGGAATTGTATAGCACGGTGCAGTTTGGATACTCAAACAGGATGGGAAGTTGCTAGCATTCTGACTGCAGTTGACATGGAAGAAATATCCCCACAAAAGTAAGACTCTAATAATCTAATTTTCTTTACTACTTCGTGTCAAAGGCATCCCGGTGCTGAAGCATGCGGGTGTCTGACATTGAAATATGTAGATGTTCAATATTAACACATGTAGTTACATTAGAGTTCATTTTCTCAAATTATTACCCTTAGACATGCAAGTGTTATCCTTTCCTGTATAAATGCTTCATAGTTATCTACTGAACATTTTGTCTTATAGTTTTTATGAAGGCAAATGATGGTCATTATTTCTTCTAATTTCTGTCAGGGAAAAGCTTTCCGTGTTGTTGACACTTTTGCTGTTCAACTTTACCAAGACGGCAATGAAATTTAGTGGTGGCAACTTAATCCATTGCTTGAATTCTTATGCTGAACACATCTGTAGAGGTTTATTCATCTCTTTCATGTTTCATTTGTGTTCTGTATATTTGAAACAATGTTATGCTAGATTCACTCCCTCTATTCCAAATTAAGTATCGTTTTAGCATATAAAAATGCATCAAAATAAGCGTCGTTTTGCTTTTTCAATGTGACCATGTATATCTTTTTCCAATTCTACACCAAATTTATTTGCAACATTCTGTCAGTCATTTACAGTTTTTCTTATTTTGCGTGAAAAACCTGGGATGTCATTTATTTTGGAACAGAGGGAGCGGTTAGAAATTGTTAATGTATCATACATCATGTTGTAGTTGTGTTATTAAGTTAGAAAATCTATTCTAATAGTGAGTTGAATATCGAATACCAATTGTTAAAACCTATTACATAGATATTAAACTTGTATTGAGTATAAGTATATTTAAGTAGAGGTTTTGATTTCTTGTAACTTTTGGGCAATATTCTGTTGAACCTATAACTTTTCTATTTTTTGGGCAGTTCTGGCTGATGCAGACACAAGGATCTTGCTGTTAGAAAAAAATTCGTTGCTGGAGCTGCTCCGCCTCATTGAAGATTTTCTTATAGAAGGAAAAGTTATAGTACCTACTGAGACTCCATCCGATAGTAATTTGAGAAATGATAGTTTTCTGGATGGCGTAGACACATTATGTTCTAAAGAAGCTACTGATGAGCAGTTGGTAGCGGCGGGTATTATACTAGCATCAATATGTGCTGCAACCAATTATATTGGATTTCTTTCCGAGGCATCATATAATATTCTTAGACTGTGCAGATATGATATTTTTATGGCGCTAACTATTCTTCACATTTTTGCTAACCTGGGTGGAAAAAAGTATTTTGACTCGTGCAGTTTTGGCTTGACGGTGACTGTCTTGAAATCTCTAGTTATGTTTCTTGAGGGAGGGAGCATATCTGTCACTCCTGCTTCTTGTCTTCCATCAATAAATCAGCTGCGTACTGATTTATGTACCAACGTTAAGTGCCCTTTCTCGGAAGGTGCCGAGTCCATTGATGCTGTTACATTCTTGCTTTTAGAAAAGATCAAGAAGCATCTATTTCAGGAAGGACAGTTTGATTCGTCAAGTTTCAGATCCCTTTCAGACAATTATAATAATGGACAGTGTTCTAATCAGGATATAGTTCCATGTACCGATAGCATAAGTTGTGATGTGTCATGCTGTTTGAAAAACCAAGTGGCTTGTCATACTCAACCAGATGTTCGTATTGATGTTAACTTTTGCCAACTTAGTGACATCCTCTCATTGTTGGAGCTTGTTTCAAACAAAATGGTATTTCTTTTCGTGCTTCAAGTTAATATGGTCCTTTCATTAAGTTGTCTTTTTAATGCTCCAATTTTAAATGACTGTATTTCTGTACTTCCATTCCTCAGCAAGGTTTTCTTTTTGGAAGTCACTTTTATAATTGGAAAATAAATACAATATATGATTAATAGAAATCCTACTTTATAAATTAAACATGGCAAGTGTCCAAGAAACAGATGTCAGTTGTAATTTTCTGAGACAAGTGAACTTTTAAATCTGGGTCTACTTGTCATCCTGAAATATTAAATTTTGTATTTCAATATTATCTTCTCAAACATATCTTGGTTGATGGCGGAAATCTATTAACTTATTGGACCTTTGTTGTAATTAGAAACTGCATGGATAATGTTTACCTTGTAGCAAAAATTACTTTCTTGGTTCCTTATATTGATGCTTGCTTCTTTCTACATCGTCATTAAAGCTAGCTAATTTAAGGGATATTTTAACAGCTTCTGTTTGTTGTATGGGTTCATTTAAAATTATCTATGGTTGAGCTTTCAAATCTTTCTGTGACGGGTCTGATGAGTGTACTACCTGGATAAATCTTTAGATACCCGGTCTTCTAGTTTGATAGCTTCACCTCAACCCCCCTTTTCTTTTATTCTTCAAATGTTTCTCTGACTGCCTCTTTAATAATGAAAACCTTGTCAATTTTCTATTTTATGTTTTTGTGACATTCAACTTGTCTTTACACAATTGCTAATTTTTTATGTTCTCATATTTCCTTTATTTTAATGGTTCCTGAGCCTGATCATGTAGTTTTCTCTTATAATTCAGGGCTGGCAATGGACCAACACAAAACTTGTTCCTCAGCTGCTTCATGTACTGGACTCTTGTGTGGTGGAGAACGCTGCGGTTGCTATCATTGCTCTTCTTGGTCAGCTTGGAAGGTAAATTGACCTTTGTTTGATGATATTGTTTTAAAGTTTGTGATCTGTTTCTTTTTCTATTCTTTTTAATCTTTTTCTTTATCAGGTTTGGAGTTGATGCTGGTGGATATGAAGACCAAGGAATTGAAAATTTGAGATCTAAATTATTGTCTTATCTAAACAACTTTTCCATCAAAGCAGGCACTTCTCTTCAAATTGCCGCAGCCACTGCTCTGTTTGCCCTTCTTCCTCTTGATTTAGAAGCAGTTTTGAAGAATGAGTTTAATCTTTCAGCATATTCTAGTAAATCTATTTCTGATGACACTGAAGGTTTAAAGAAGTGGTTTTTTGGACTAGCGGAACATCAAAGGGAATCGCTATATGGCATTTTAAAATGCACTGATTAGTTTTTATTTTATTTTAAATCAGTACCTTAAGATGAATTGATGTAATATTTTTGTTCCGATTCATCGAGGTTACTCGTTGAAAAGCTGTACAGGTTATAGGAAATTAGGCGGCTGAGAGCATTGAGATATTGGCTGATGTAGCTGTCAAATTTTGTACACTATTTTTTTGGGGGAGAATATCTTGTTTCCTATTTATATTGGTTAATCTATGTAAATTTATAATTTTAAATACCAATTTCGTTTCCAAAGTGGCATTTAACGTCCAAATTGTTCAGTTCATGATAGGATCATCAAAGAGTTAAGAACTCCAAATAGTATTCTATATCAGATATTTGTAAGAACTATATTTATGCAACATTAAGAAAACCACAAAAACATAAAAGCAATGTTTAAGTATTGCATCAGTATCATACAACATTAAAAACACCAAAAACAGAAAAGTTCAAAGTATATCTTTTATTTGTCTATTTCATTCAAACAACACTGCATCAGTGCCTTATTCCCAGCTCTCGTACTTCTTATCTTTTAGCTGCGTAGTTGAAACTGGAAGTGGAGGAATACTCTGCTCATGTCTGAACACATTTTCAGGATCAACTTTGGTCTTAATTTTCACCAACCTGTTGAAATTATCTTTGAAATACATGCTCCCCCAAGAAGTTGCTTGTATAAAGCCTGTATCATTCTTCTTATTCATTCCCAAATCAAGATCTCTATAGTTCACATATGCTTCCCTTGGAAACTTAGACACATAAGGAGTCATGTAGTTATAAAGCTTCCTAATCCAATCAACATGCTTTGATTCATTCTTATCACCATCTTGCCAAAGAGTTAGATACTGAATTTTGTAAAGTGTTCCATTTCTGTGAGGAAAAGGGATATCAGATTCAGAAAAGTTGTTCATCATGCCTCCATATGGATTCCAAATCATCAAAGGACTGTCTTCTTCTAACAACCTTTGCCATAATCCTTGTAAGCCGGTCTCCGGTATAGACTCTCTTACGAAATCCGACTTTGCTTTGAAGTAATTCTTGAATGTTGATTTTCCTTGAAGCAAAACTTCAGGTGGCGTATCATTCGGGAAGCCTGCAATATACATAACAGATTTGATCCAGCTAGTTTCCATGCAATCTTGTTTTGTCAAACCTAATTCTGGAAAACTTTCCTTCATAACTTGAAGGAGTTTCTCCGAATCACCGAGGAATTGCGCATTGTAAGAAGTAGTAATAGTTCTTTGAGTTTTGTTTGCAACACTAGCCGGCTGAATGATAACTCTCATAAAGAGATTTTCATCAATATTTGGTGCCACCTCTTGCCATCTATGTGCAATCTTAGTTCCATTTTGTTCTAAGCTTTTCGTAACGGTAAAAACCGTCACGGTTTTCGGAACAGGAACAAGCTTAATCTTCCACCAAAGAAGAATACCAAAACTTCCTCCTCCACCACCTCTAATAGCCCAAAATAAGTCTTCCCCCATAGATTTTCTATCAAGAATTTCTCCGTCTGCATTGACGATTTTCGCGTCAAGAACATTATCGGCTCCAAGACCATATTTTCTCATCATGGATCCATATGCACCTCCTGTTATATGTCCACCAACACCTAAACTTGTGCAAAGACCTGCAGGGAAGCCATGAACTTCACTTTTCTCATGTATTCTATAATAAACTTCTCCAATAGTAGCACCGGCTTGAATCCAAGCGCTATTATCTTCGATATCAACGTTCACATCGCGAAGTTTGGCAAGATCAATGATTATAAAAGGCGATTCGATTTCCGAAACATAAGATAGTCCTTCATAATCATGACCACCACTTCTTACTCTTAAATGAACACCAAGTTTCTTTGAACAAACAACACCTACTTTGACATGAGAATCGGTTAAAGGTGTGAATATAAACTCGGGTTTCGGAGCCGAAGGCACCAAATACCTTAAATTCTGTGCTGAAGAATTAAGGATGTTGTTGAATGAAGCATTGTTTGGTGTGTAAATTGTTGCATAAAATGGCGCTGCTTTGTCTGAATAGAAACTCAGACATTGGACAAAGTTTTCTTCAAGAGAAGCTGATTTTGCTAATGAAATTGTTGATATCAAGAGGATTAAAGATGCTAAGTTTGAAGTGGGTGATGAAAACATGGTTCTGATTTGGGTTCTGTTTTGGTTTCTATAGTTTGTGATAATGTGATGTATTTATATATAAGCTATAGTGCTAATGTGATGGAAAGTTTTACGTGTAATTTGAGGTAAGTAAACAACATAAAGTTGAAGAGTGTTCGCATTATCTTGAAGGAAATATTCATATTTTAATTATCAAAGTGTGGAATATGAACTTTATGATATATCTTTGATTAGAAGATCATCGACCTTACTATCTTGGAATATGAACTTTCAAGTTGATTTATTTTAATAGTTTATAGAATCAATTTGTTGTTATTAGTATATCTAGTCTTATTTATTAAAAAAATGATTTATTTTTAAATTTCATAAATAATTACTGTATAAATAAGACCAAAAGAAAGTATAATTTATTGTCATAAATATTTAATAAAAATATTTAAAAATAAAAAATCACTATAAAAATGCTAAATTAGATATTGAGAATGTGATTACAACAAAATTTTAATTAGAGTTTAAATAGTCTTAATTGAAAGTTCATTTTTAGTCTTAAAACTAAAAAAACTAATCTCAATAGTTTTTTCAATTTTTTTAAGCAAGTATCTTCAATATAAAAATTCTTCACTTTCTATTAAAAATTTTCTAAAAACAAAATTATATTTTTCTAAATCCAAAACAAACTCACTCTGAATTACATCGTTGGTCCAACAAAATCAAAGCAACAATCTTCAAAGGTCTAAAAATTAAATTATGTGGAACGCAGTCTCCACCAACCCCATACTTGTAGGAGGAACGCACATCCATAGAAGGTGCACTTCTCGGCAACCGCGTTCTTACAAAGAGACTGGTATAACATCGCCAAAACGGCGGACCCCCAACTATATTTCCTAATCTTGCTAATACTATCAAATTTACTTAAATAGAAAAAGTTGACAGTGTTACCTGTCGACTCCGGGAATAAAAGTTTACCAAACATCAGCATTATATAGACCTTAGTCATTAACCAAACATGCTCCTCGGTAGAGTTGTCCATCAAGACGAGTTCATCATAATAAGCTCTAAGGGAGACCAGACTGATACCCTGGCCTCTTGAACCTTGAGTAGGCACAACTAGATCTCTTCCCAACACTCTCTCACACAGTGAATTAGCTTGTTGAACAGATCCATTAACAGCCTTGCCATAAATGGACAGACCAAGCAACATATAAACATCCTCTAGAGTAACAGTACACTCACCTATTGGAAGATGAAACGTGTGGGTTTCAGGCCTCCATCGCTCTTGTAAGGCAAGGATGAATTTTCTGTCTATGGTGTTGTTGCTGATTTTTATGATATGTCCGAAGCCACATGCTTGGAGATTCGGAATAATCCTCTCGTCGGGTTCAACATAAGCGTGAGAACGTGTACGGAATCGGTCAACAGCCTAAGAACCACAAATAAATCGATTAAACTGGATATCATATACGCATAGAAGTTTAGAAATAAATAAGTATAAACTTACATATGTCGCCAAGTTCGCTCTAGTTCCTCTGTGTGTTTCACCCATGGTAAGAAGTTGTTGAGCCATTTTCAAGAACTCTTTAAGTTTTCTGCGGATTTGAAAATGCAAAGTGGTTTTTTGAAGAAGAAGAAGATATGTTGGTGAAAAGAAAGCAATTCTATGAGAGTATTTATAGAGGGTTGGTGGTTGTTGATGTTAAGTGCATGAGGGCCAAGTGGTGAGCATGCATGTGATACAGATATCAAAGTGATAAAGATGGGTTCACATGCATTCTGTGTTGAAATGACCATGCATTCCCGTGTTTTGTGCTGACTTTGTCTAAGCATGCATGCATTAATTGTTTCTGGCATAATAGACTAGGCCTGCATCCCGTGTTCGGTGCTGAATTGTCTAGGCATGCATGCATACAGTATTTCGATGCAGGTAGATCACATGCTGGCGGATCAGATTAGGGTTTTGGCAGTGGGGACCACTAGACAAAATTAGGGCAAAAAAAACAAAAAAAAAAGAAAATGAACTAATGCGCCAACATGCACACATAATTTTTTTTTTAAAAAAAAATTAGGGTTAGGGTTTTTTACGTTAATTTTAGTATTTTTAGGGTTTAGGGTTTTCTAGCCGTTGTTTCACCGAAAATAATTAGCATACAGTCTTCGCATGTGATTGTACAGTGTGATGGAGTCTGATCAAGTCGACTGTGCTGCAGTTCACCAGTGTCAAGCACACCTCAAATCAACTCAGTACATTTGTGACGATTCAGGCATTCATTTTCCATCAACTTTATTCGCATGTGATTGTACAGTATGCACTGCTCAGTATGGTTGTGTCTGATCAAGTCGACTGTGCAGCAGTTCAGCAGTGTCATGCATACCTCAAATCAATTGTGAAACAGTCTGGTGTGCAGTAGTGTCATGCATTCATCAAATCAACTCAGTACGCATGTGATTGTATAGTATTCGCCTTCATAATTGTCATCACTCAATGTTCGTCTACATAAAGGAAGCCTCTAACGTGTAAAATAACACAACACATTACACATCTGAAATAAAACTCTCTACCCACTCAACAATGGCCCCTCCACAATACATTATCAACGCTCATGTTTTTGGCGAGACATATGACAACGAAGAAGTTGGTTTTCTGTTTAGAAACACTGAGGTTAAACGATTTTGTTTAAGCAAAAAAGCAAATTTCAGTTACTTCAAAGGGAGATTAGAGACGAAGCTTGCAATGGGTGGTGTATCCCAGATTTTTTACCAATATCGATTTCTTCGTGGAGACAACCCGGTCAAGTTTATCCAAGTTGAGATCAAAGACGATGAAGACATGCAGAATATGTTTGCCAATCATGAGTATTCTGGTTACGAATGCATAGAACTGTATGTTACTCTACCAGAAGTTCAACCCACACAAATGGTTGAGTCACAAGTCATTGATGCACTTGGAGACGAGCAAGCAGAGGTCGACGTTGTAGATGAAGAAGAAGAAGCACCGGAAATAGAAGTTGATAACCTGGTCAACGGGGAAAGTGAAGATGAACCGGAAGTTGTTGTACCACGAGATCAAGTGCATATGCCTCCAGCGCACATGAGGAACCTGAATTTTGATGGGGATGACGAACCATCGACTGATATTTTCTATGATCCATACACCCAAACAGATCAACGGTTAAAAGTAGGAGACATATTTCGTTCTAAGGAGGCATGTATCATGGCCATAAAAAGATTTCATATGGCAAACAATGTTGATTTTAGAGTTGATCGCGCCAATGTCGAAAGGTACAAAATTTACTGTAGAAACACTGATTGTGGATTCAGGTTGCATGCATCATACAGGAAGAGAAGTGACCCATGGGTTATAGGATATATTTCCCAAGATCACACATGTGTTAACACAAATGTTTCACAAGATCACCGTAAGCTAAGTTATGACATCATTTGTCAAGAAATCTTGCCTCTAGTTGAAAAAGATCCATCGTTAAAGGTGAAAACGATAATCTCTCATATCGTTGCAACGTACAACTACACTCCGTCTTATAGAAAGGCGTGGCTGGCGAAGACCAAGGCGATCGAAGTTGTGTATGGAAATTGGGAGGATTCGTATAAACGACTCCCACATTTCTTATATGCGCTTCAAATTTATGCTCCTGGAACTGTTACTATTTTAGAGACCCTTCCGGCGCAATCTCCAGACGGAACGTCACTTCAAGGAAATGTGATATTCCACAGGCTCTTCTGGGCTTTCCGCCCATGTGTACAAGGATTTTCATATTGCAAACCAATTCTTCAAATAGATGGAACCTGGTTGTACGGAAAATATCAAGGCACCATGTTGATGGCTGTGGCTCAAGACGGAAATAGTAACATCTTTCCTGTTGCTTTCGCTCTTGTGGAAGGAGAAACTGTTGGAGGTTGGGGTTTCTTTCTCAGAAATCTTCGGACACACGTTGCCCCCCAACCTGGACTTTGCTTGATTTCAGACAGACATGCTGCCATCGAGAGTGCGTACAACAATCCAGCAAATGGGTGGCAAAACCCTACATCAACGCATGTTTACTGTATTCGACACATCGCACAAAATTTCATGCGGGAGATAAAGGACAAGGCTCTTCGGAAGACTCTTGTCAATGCCGGATATGCGTTGACTCAACCGACGTTCCAATATTATCGACATGAAATTGTAGCGGCAAATCCAGATGCAGGCAGATGGGTAGACAATCTTGCTAGAGAGAAATGGACCAGATCATACGACAACGGGAAGCGATGGGGGCACATGACTACGAATCTTGTGGAGTCTATGAACGGGGTGTTTAAGGGCATCAGACACCTTCCGATTACTGCCTTGGTGGAAGCAACATACTATAGGATGACTTCTCTTTTCGCAAGAAGAGGTGAGCGTTGGAATGCAGTTATAGAATCCGGACAATTATGGAGCGAAACATGCGTCAAATTCATGAAAGAGCAATCTGCCAAAGCCAACAGCCACATTGTGACATCTTTCGATCGATTCAACCGGACCTTCAGTGTTAAAGAAACGATTGACCATAACGAGGGCCTTCCGAGACAACAATACAGGGTTCTTATAGATGAAGGGTGGTGCGATTGTGGAAAGTTTCAAGCCTTTCGGATGCCATGCTCTCATGTAATTGCAGCATGTTCGTATGCGCATCAAGATCCGTTAGCACTTTTATCTCCCATTTACAAGGCGGATACCTTGCTCGGGGTGTACAACAACTCATTTCAAGTGATGGCAAAGGAGGATTATTGGCCTGCGTATGAAGGGGA
The DNA here is from genome assembly GCF_029867415.1 of Vicia villosa. Taxonomy (NCBI): domain Eukaryota; kingdom Viridiplantae; phylum Streptophyta; class Magnoliopsida; order Fabales; family Fabaceae; genus Vicia; species Vicia villosa. Next base: position 296,198 of record NW_026705869.1, on the reverse strand, counting down.
CGTGGTTTGGCATAATGATAACATGCGGAGAAAGAAAAGAGGTCGTCCGAACAGCACCCGGATCACAACCGAGATGGATCATGAGAAAATGGTACGAAAGTGTAGCATATGTCGTGAAGTCGGGCACAATAAAAATACATGTCCTAACCGTGGATCAAATTCCACCAACAATTAGTTGTATGTCATTTGTATTTTGTATCTGTATTTTTATTGATAATGTTTTTGTATTTGTATTTGTATTAGTATTTGTATTTGTATTTGTATTTGTATTTGTATTTCTATTGGTTATGTATTTGTATTATCCTTTATTAAATCAACTAGTTATGTCTTTGTCTCGTTGTGAATTTGTCTTCATGGCCCATACTGCCACTCTTTATTTTGGACAGTCAAATACGCATGCTTTCGTCTAGCTCCATCAAGTCAGTCATTGATCAGTGTGTCTACATTTATCATACATGTTAGGCGTGCTTGTAAACAGTACGCAACATCATTACTTTTTTCTACCCACTACTATTATAAATTAGGGGCTCCTATGGTTGAGTTTACACACAGATACACAAACTCCAAATACCAAACAATCACACAAACACAACCATGCCTCGCCGGACAACCATTAGGCCAGATGGATGTCACCGGACAACAGAGTTGCCGCCCCAGAGATCAACATGGCGTGCCGAACCTGAACCGGAGTATCGCAGAAGGAACGGACATGTCATGTTCTCCGCCGTCAAACCTCCCATGCCGGTTATGTTTTGGAATATCTCTTCCGTCGAGCAACTCAAGAGGACTCTCCTGAGATTTTTAGAGGGGGAGTACGAGGCCGGCGAACAGATAAGAAGCATCAAGAGGCTTAAAACAAGGGCTGATGATGTGACTGGAGCAACGATAACTTTCTGGGATAACGTGGAATACGACATTGATGCCATTCAAATGATGCATGGACCTAATGACATTGTTTTAACCGTGGTGATTTCTTAGATGTTTTACTTTATCTTTTTCTGTTGGTTATTTTCTATGTACCTTTTAATTAATGAATGAACTACTCTTTTCCGTGGACGCTCGAGTTAGCTGATTCACTGATCTTATCTGTTGCAATTTAATATATATATTTTTTTAATACTTTAAAATAAAAACAATTTTATTAATAAATAAAAAAATTAAAAAAAATAGTATATAAACAATTAAAAAAAACAAAAAAAAAACAAAAAAAAAAATAGGAATGCATATAGGCGCCACCCTAGGTGGCTTAAAAGGCAAAAATATACATTGATGCCACATGGGGTGGCGCATGAGTTAAGAGAAAATGGTCTTTGGCGCCACCTGAGGTGGCTCCTATGTGGAGACCACCTCTGAAACCTGGTCATACAGGTAATTTTTCCGAAAAGATGGTTTTTGGTGTAAATAAATTATTAAACATGGTTATTTGGATTTTTTTTCGAAAATTTAATTTTAAAGAAATATATTTTATGAAATTAACTTTAATTAATTAAATTAAACATGATTTTTTATATCAATACCTTCACATAAATTTGACTTGAATTAAAAATATTATTCTTAAAAATACCCAAACATATGAAAGTAATTCTATGTTTGTAAAATTACATTAAACTTTTCTAAAAGCGAATTCAAACATGTATTTATCTATTTTTCTAAAAAAGAAACATTTTGTATTCTGTAATTGCATCTTATGATTATCCAAAACCTGAACAAATTCTACATTATTTGTTTGTTAGATTATTTGTTTTCTCAACACTTCCCTTTAAGTGTGAGGTTATCCAGAATGTTCTCTCTTAAATCGGAACTTCTTTACAATTGTACCATCATTGCTACTTTTCAACGGGCCACCTCTACCTAGTAAGAAATTTCTATACAAGTGAGTTTGTCTCTTTCGAAAGGTCAATACGAGAGATCATTTTTATTTTGGAGACTCTCTTTTAGGAATAACACTAGTACGATACCTGTGCATCCGCACGGGTCATATTTAGATACATATGTAATTTTAAAATGAGTTTCTTAATTGTAAAATGAAACATAATCTTATAAATTTAATTGATTAAAATAAAATATATATTGTATTGATAGTGATCAGTGAATTAAAATATTTTATTATTTAAAAATTTAATACCAATATATAATACTAAAAATTTTCTATTTAATGTCAATGAATAGCAATTAAAATATGTTTCGAGATAGAAATTAAAAGAATGCATCCTTCTTAAATTGGATTGGTAACATTGTTATTTGTCTATAATAAAAATAAGAATTTTAAATGTCTTCCCTGATTACAAGTTTCTCAAAGTCTTTGGTTGTTCATGTTTCCCTCTGTTGAGGCCTTATAATACACACAAACTGGATTTTAGATCTCAAGAGTGTGTGTTCCTTGGTTACTCTACCTCTCATAAAGGGTAAACGTGCTTGTCTTTCACAGGTAGATTATACATCTCCAAAGATGTTATCTTCAATGAGTCTAATTTCCCCTTTCATGAGCTATTTCCTAAGTCTGTGTCAAAGGGACCTCCTGCCAAAGGTGTAACTCTATCTGCTCTTCCCTTCAATCACCCTCATTCTGCCTTGGAGTCTACTTCATCTGAGAGCTCAGCCACTGCTTCTCCATGTGAGTCTGTCAGATCAGGTTCTATTGAGCTCCCTGCAGGTGTTTCTGCCTCTCTGAGTCAATCATCGACCAATCCTGCTAGTTCTTTAAGTAGTTCCAACACTTCCACTCAGGAGTCTACTGAGGTTGATGTCAGTTCTATCTCCATTCCTCCTCTAACTATTCCTGCACTTGTTATACCTGTTAACCATCATAGTATGACACCCAGGGACAAATCTGGTTTCATTCAGCCTAGGCTTCAACCTAAACTACTTCTGACTCATACATAACCAAAAACTATTAAGTAAGCCTTGGCTACTCCTCATTGTCAATCAACTATGCAAGCTGAGTTTGATTCTCTTATGGCAAATAAGACTTGGTCCCTTGTTCCTCTGCCCACTAATAAGAAGGCTATAGGGTGTAAGTGGGTGTTCAGGGTCAAAGAAAATCCTGATGGAAGTGTTAATAATTTTAAAGCCAGACTGGTGGCTAAGGGATTTCATCAGCAACATGGCTTTAATTTCACAGAAACCTTCTCCCCTGTGGTGAAGCCTGTCACAGTGAGACTTATCCTTACTATCGCCATCAGTCATCATTGGCCCATCAAGCAATGGGATGTCAATAATGCTTTTCTCAATAGAGTGTTGGCTGAAGAAGTTTATATGCAGCAGCCTCAAGGGTTTGTTGATAAGGATTCTACCCTTGTTTGCAAATTGAATAAAGCCATCTATGGGCTCAAACAAGCTCCTAGGAAATGGTTTGAGAAACTTCAAATAACCCTCATTGCTCTCAAATTTTAGCCTAGTAAATGTGATCCCTCTTTGTTTACTTACTTAGCTAATGGGCATACTATCTACCTCTTGGTGTATGTTGATGATATAATTATCACATGCAACTCAGAGTCTCTCATCACCTCTATTGTCACTAAGCTCAATGAGGCTTTTTCCCTTAAGTTTCTGGGTGATCTAGATTATTTCCTTGGCATTAAAGTGAAGCCTGTAGCTAATGGCTCTCTTCTACTCACTCGGTCCAAATATATTAGAGATCTGCTTCACAAAACCAAAATGTTGGAAGCCTCACCTATCAATACTCCTATGCAATCCACCTGCAAACTTACTAAGACAGGCTCTGCTGCATTGTCTGATCCTTTTTTCTACAGATCAATTATGGGTGCACTTCAATATGCTACCATTACCAGACCTGAACTAGCCTATGCAGTTAAGAAAGTTTTCCAATTCATGTCTCATCCTCTGGTGGCACACTGGGTGGCGGTTAAGCGCATAATGAGGTACCTAAAAGGCACTATAGGTCATGGTCTGGGTTTATCTCCTCTGTCCTCTTCTACTCGTCCTGCACTGCAAGTTTTTTATGACGCTGACTGGGCTTCTGACCCAGATGACAGAAGGAGCACCTCTGCAGCAGCCATTTACTTTGGTGACAATCTAATTACCTGAGGTGGTTTAAGAAACAGTTGGTTGTGGCTCATTCCAGCACTGAATATGAGTATAGATCCCTGGATCTTGCTACTGCTGACTTGCTCTAGATCCAAACTCTTTTATAAGAACTTCACATTGCTACCACACCCCTGTTGTGCTTTGTGACAATCTGTCTGCAGTTCTGCTTGCACATAATCCTATCATTTACTCCAAGACCACCAAGCATATGGAGATTGATTTATTCTTTGTTAGGGAGAAAGTCTTGGCAAAAAAAAATCAGTTGTGCACATTCCTGGTACTGATCAGATAACTGATGTGGTTACTAAGCCTTTAGCTTCTTCTAAGTTCTTGGAGTTAAGACACAAACTCAGAGTTGTGACTAGGGATGTCAACGGGGCAGGGCGGGGGCGGGGGATACATTCTCATCACAATCCCCACCCTCAAATATATTCCCCATCCCCACTTCGGATCCCCGCTACGGGGGGATTTTGTCCCCCATCCCCGTCCCCGTGGGTCCCCAAGGTTTATGCGGAGATCCATAAACATTATTTTTTTTATTTATTATTTTAAACCAAATTAATAGTAAAAGCTTTAAAAACTAGCCACAAGTAATTTAGAAATAATTCCTTTAAGATAAATATATTGTTTTAATAATATTTAATCTATAATATTGAGTGTCATGACCACCAAATTTCCAAACTAAAAAAATTGAAATAATCATTTAGATCTCACTCTTTTACTAACAATACATATATATTTTAAATTTGTGTATAAGATTAATTATATGGAATGACAAATAAACTTACATAATAATTTAAAATTATATATAAATTAAGGACATTATGCTATTTTAGGCGGGGCGGGACTCCACGGGACGGGGAATATTTACGCCACTCCCCTTCGGGGAGATTTTGTTTCCCATCCCCGTTCCCACAGGGGGGAAATTCTCAGTATTTGGGGCCCCAAACAGGGAATCTCCACGGGGATCCTCGCTAACGGAGACAATTTGACATCCCTAGTTGTGACAACCTTTTTATAGCTTTGTCTTGTTTTTTTTATTTAAAAAAAACACTTAAAAAAACGTGGTTGTAAAAATTGAATAAATAAACAAGGGTTAAATATGTTGTTGGTCCCTCTAAATATAGCGGTTTTCAACTTTAGTCCCTATAAATATTTTCTTCAAAGAATAGTCCTCTCAAAAATTTTAATTTTAACTTTTGGTCCCTCATGGTAAAATCGTAGCTAAACGGTGTCTAATTCCGTCGCTAAATAAAAAACCGTCGCTCAAACCGCCGCTAAAATTGTCGCTAATTTGTAAAAACCGTCGCTAAATTGCAAGAGGGACCAAAAGTTAAAATTAAAATTTTTAGGAGGACCATTCTTTGAAGAAAATTTTTAGAGGGACTAAAATTGAAAACCGCTATATTTAGAGGGACCAAAAATTTATTTAACCCAATAAACAAAGGATGAGAGGTGACATATGTAGTTGAAAGACAAAGATAGTGAATATTTTTCCTTTACGCTTAGAGATAGACGGAGAGGATTTCGTGTAGTGTGAGCAAACCATTTAAGAAGAGTGTGTTAAAAATGATTGAAAAGTATATGATCAAAGGTTTGAACCGTAAAAGTTACTTTGCTAATTAACTCGAAAAAGGATCAAAACATATGTATCTTAAGATAAAATGTTCCCATCAGAAAGGTAAGTGAGAGGTTTCATTTTCAAACATAAAAAGAACAAATATACTACGTCCATATAAAAGAGCATAATAGTCCATAAAAAGCACAAATGTACATATTAGAGGAAGAGAACTATAGTGTGTATAATATTCATGTTAAGCTAGTGTGTATATGATGTATCCGTCTTAAGCATGGCAGTAAGTATTAATGCTAACTGTTATAAATACTTCATTAGATGCTTTGTAAACACTTCATCCATTAATGCAAAATGGAAAGAAGTTGAGCCTCCATTAAATCTATTAAGGTATCATTTATCTTTTATATATATATATATATATTCGTAAACTAAAAGATTGAAGACCTTGTTTGTAGCAGAAGATACTGCGATAAAAGCAAATATGCTGTGATTAAAGGTCCAAATCCAGTGGGGTATAGGTTATATATATATATATATATATATATATATATATATATATATATATATATATATATATATATATATATATATATATATATATATATATATATATATATATATATATATATATATATATATATATATATATATTAGTGCGTGAGTCACTTTTCACGAGAAGGGAATAGAGAAAATAAAAAAATAAGGATTTGTTAGTTCTCTGTTTTAGGGTTGGCTTAATTTTTATAAAACAAATACTAGTAACAGTTATACAATGCATAAGAAGAACAAGTACAACAAAGAAGTCTCACTGAAATGATAGAACATGTTATGTTGAAGTAACTCAACATCTGGAATAACATGTCACATGAGATGTCACGACATCATGCCTGAGCTGAAGTGAAGAGTTTTAGTTAAATTTGTGTGATTTAATTACTACAGAAGAATGCAGAATATTCAGAGATATTATGCAAATCAAATAAAGGCATATACACGTAACAGGTCTGAAGAATCAACAAGAAGATTTGAGGAATCAATCAGAAGAATCAAGTCAGAATATTTGAAGATTATACAATTTCTAAATATGGAGATATATTCGTAAACTAAAAGATTGAAGACCTTGTTTGTAGCAGAAGATACTGCGACTTGTAAAAGCAAATATGCTGTGATTAAAGGTCCAAATCCAGTGGGGTATAGGTTATAAATATAAGGGTTTGTAACCTAGAAAAGAAGTCAGTCGAGAATAAAAAAGATGTAATCATTAGGGCTAGGTTAAGTGAACCTCTCGGGTTATGGGAAGGTCACCGTAATTATCGAAGCCTGTAGGTTAGAGGAGTACATATTGTTCTTGGAGGAAGCTTTGAAGTAATTCCAAGTTGTTGTTCATAATCAAGAGTCTTGGCTAGGAATTATCATGGAAGTGTGTCTTCCAAACTATTTGTATGTGTAATCAGAATGTTGGTTATTAGGTCGTTGCTACAGCTCATGGGACTGGAGAACTGTACAACATCACTACGGTGATAGGAAGTGAGATGGGGATGTTCCATATCTAGAGAGGATCTAGGTAGAAGGGTCATTGGGTAGGGATTAAGTGAAGGGTTGTAAACGGGGGATTTTAGCTCTGAATTAGTACTGCTGATAGTGGACTTCATTCTTGGCTTGGTATGCCCCCAGAGTAGGTATGTTTGTCACCGAACTGGGTCAGCAATTACTGGTGTCATTTATCTTTCAGTTTGGCATAAATCTGTGTATATAACTTGCTAATGTTTCTTGACAAATCAAATGTCTCGACATCTTTCAAGACATCTGAGTCAGTTACACCAGAATTTCAGGATTATATTATTGAATTGAATTGTACAAATAATGATACAGATTATGACTATTTATATACAATCTTGGTCGGGCTTGGGCTTACACAACTTGGATTATATTTGATATTATTAGATTAGATTGTATTTGATATTATATTAATAATATCAATCCCAATAATATCTCAACACACCCCCTATAATCCATATTGTCGAACAACTATAAAAATAGTCAATCTGAACTATTCCTAATTTCTTTCTCAAATTTAGGAATATGTCGATTTTCAATCCTTTGGTGAAAATGTTGGCCAGCTGTGCTTCACTCAAGCAATTTCTAACTTCAAGTTCACCTCGTTTTACCGTTTCCCTCAGGAAGTGAAATCTAGCTTCGATATGCTTACTTCTTCCATGTAGAACTGGATTCTTCGCCGGATTTATGGCTAAATTGTTGTCGATTTGCAACATAAGAGGTTTCTTCACTTGAACCTCCATTTCTTGAAGTACCGATCTGATCCAAAATGCTTGACATGCAACATAGGATCCTGCTATATATTCAGCTTCACACGATGATAATGCCACCACATGTTGTTTCTTCGAACACCATGGAATTGGGGCACCAAATACTTGAAAGAAATATCCAGATGTGCTTCTTCGATCTTCCTTATCTCCACACTAATCAGCATGTGAAAGCAAGTAATTGTTGCTTCTTTTCCTTTAGAGTCTCGTCGAAATAGAATTCCATAACCTATCGATCCTTTTAGGTATCTTAGAATTCTTCTTGCAACCTTCATGTGTGACACTCTTGGTTCACTCATGTATCTGCTCACTAATCCGACTGTGAAACCTATATCAGGTTGACTATTGCACCCATATCTCAGAGATCCTATAATTTGCTTGAACAAAGTTACATCGACTTTGTCCTCATCTCCATGCTTCTCCAATTTCAAGTTTGTTTCGACAAGTGAGGATGCATGACTCGAATAATACGTTATGAATCTCTTAAGTATCTCTTTGACATACTTCCTTTGATGCATCACCATTCCTTTCTTCGAGATTTGAAATTCCATGCCAAGGAAATAAGATAATTTTCCCAGATCCAACATTTCAAATTCCTTCATCATCAAGTCTTTGAACTTCGACAAGTTCTCCAAGATATTTCCAGTTACCAACAAGTCATTGACATATAAGTAGATGATTGTTATTTTTTGTGCTACAACATAAACATATACACAATACTCAGGTTTGCATTTGACAAATCCTAATTCGACTAAATATGAGTCGATCTTCTTGTTCCATGCCCTAGGTGCCTGTTTGAGACCATAAAGTGATTTGTGCAACTTATATATTCTCAATCAAAAAACTAGGAGGTTGTGTGATATAGACCTCTTCGTCTAAAGGACCATTAAGAAATGCTGATTTCACATCTAAATGAAATTTCGACTAGTCTTAGCTGCATGCCAATGCTACTACTAGTCGAAAAGTCTTCAATCTTGCTTTTGGAGAAAATACTTCGGAGTAGTCGACCCTGCTCTTTGAAGAAATCCTCGAGCTACTAATCTTGCTTTATGTCTTGCTATCGGCCCATCATCATTGTGTTACAGTTTGAACAGCCACTTTACATTGATAGGTTTTGTATGTGCTGGCAATTTGACTAACTTCCATGTGTTATTTCTTCTGATTTCCTGTAACTCTTCGACCATAGCTAACTTCCACTGTTGAATCTTTAAAGCCTCGCTATAGTTAATTGGTTCAGCACCTGCAAGTAAAGCAAAATGAACTAATTCTCCATCTGGTGTGACTTCATCATCACCAGCCACTTCGACTGTTTTAGGAATGTTGGCAACTACTTCGACTTTGACTGGAGTTTCGACAATTTCATCAACTTTGACTTCAGCAGTTTCTGCGTTGAGGTCAGGGATCATCAATGACTTGTTAATTGAATTACTCTAATTCCAATCCCATAGTAATACGGTGAACTGACTTTATTCGAAATGTTGCGGTAAGCAAGAGTCGCAACCGACTTTTATTTTATCCAAATTAATGAAAGGCTAAAAGAACATAAAAAACCTTTTTAAAAGAAAACTGAGTTCGGGGGGTAATTTATACAAAGGGAAGGTGTAAGGCACCCTTTGCATCCATGGTGTAATAAAAAGATTTTTAAACCAGAGCAAAGCAATTAGGGGCAAATTACCTGGTTAGATGAAAAATGTTCTTTTAGCCTTTTAGGGCTATCCATACCATAGGAGGGTAGGGAAGTCCTTTTATTTGGAGGTTGAAGGGTCGTCGAATTATCGTTCGCCACAAGACTGTCCCTGCCATAGAGGGGCAGGTAGTCAAAGGGAAGGATCATAATAGTTGTTTGTTAGGCGACCAGAGGATACCTCAGCACTTCGTAGGCAACTTCGAGGGACGAGATCATATTAGCGAATCGAAGGCAGCATCATTGGGACTTATGATCTTAAGAATGAACCGAGGGCAACATTGCTGAGGTATCCTCGTATTCGAGGGACTTGGCTATTCTGCATTGAAAAAACACAAGGCAACAGGCAACAGGCAACAAGAGGGGTACCATAAAAGGTGTGTGGGTGCAACAATCACGTGATCAGATTCAGTTATATTATCTTGTAATTAGGTGATTCTAGATTCAATTCGAGGTTATCACTCCCTAGAATTACAAACCATGCATTTATATAAACAATGTTAAGTGCCTTCAAGGTCACGCAATACACACCAGAAGCAGTTACATGATAAACCATGGGAAGGGGAAAAAGCAATAATAAAACCCCAACAGAGCAGTAGGTCTGACATAAGTAATAATTTAAAAAGAAATTAAAATAAATTAAGTTTTAAGGTTACCGACTAATCGAGCTTTGACCGACTGGCTAACCCTGAAAATTGGAAAAGGAAAAATAAACAACAAAGGGTGAGTGTAGAAAAAGTTCATTGGTATTTGAATAAACCCTGATTTAATAAAAAGAGGCAAAAACAAATACTTAAATAAATACAGAAATCAGGGACTTAGCTTCTGGATTGGCGTGGCTCGTAGTCGGAGGAAACCTGGTGCTAACCCTGAAAAACTACACAAGGAAAACATTTTCAGTGTAGGCACGATCTTCGTAAACCCTGATTAGGGCACAAGTTAGCCATGACTAATAAGTTATAATTGAAATAATACCAAAGTTAACGGAGAAAAATCGAGAGTTCGAATCAACGTATCGATTAAATAATTATTGGATGTAATCCTAATTATTTAATTAATAAAAACAATCATTTGAAAATAATATTGAATTTTAAATAATAACCATAAAACAATTATGAATAAAATTGCGAAAACTCGAACCTTCGATAAAAATCATACATCTATTATAATAACTAATTTATTGGAATAAATAAATAAATATAAAAGAAATAATAATTATAATAGTAGAAGAAAAAATAAAAAATAAAAAAAAGCATTTATGTAATAAATAAAAATATAAAAAAAAGACAAAAGAACTTAGCTTGGATCCAGCGTTATGCATCCTTGAGGGAACATGGTGGACTTGCAAGTCTGTGGGCGTTGGATCTGGAACGGAGTAGATCCTGGGGCGGGTGGCTGATGGTGCATCGTACGTGTGTAAATCCTCGTCACACCGAATCTGCAAGTGACATTAGTGAAAGAAATAGAATGCAAAATAAACAACCAAGGCAGGGATCGAACCCTGGTTTTGTTGATTCATTAAGCGCCTCTTACCATCCTTGCTACACATGTTAAGTGATATTGATACAAAACAAATAAAATATATATAAAACAAACAGACTAAAAATTGTTTTTTGAACGGAAAGAGCTTCGCGCCCAGGCCCTTCATCTTCTCCATTTGAATTTCTCTGATTTGCTACGAATTGCCCAGAATTTTGCTACAACGCCTTGTTTGTAGCGACCACCTGCGTATACGTCACACTCACAAACACATCAGATAAATCCAAGGCAAGACCATGATTCGACTCGGTTTTTCCTGGTGAATTCAACAGAGATCTTGCTTTGAGCCGATTTAGCCTATATCCATGGTTCCCAATTTCAAGAAACCGAAACCCTAGCCATCGCACATGATGATACCTGCATTAAAACTCAAATCCAACTATCCAAACATGTTCTAAACATTGATACAAACCATAATATGCGATCAATTGATGTTTATAATGCTTGTATGATGATAATCGAATTTTAAAAAAAATGGCTAAACCGTGAGTGGATAGGCTTCGATCCCAGGTGTGGCAGGCTTCGATTCTGATTGGGATACGATTAACAAGACTCCAGCAACACGTTTGATCCTTCAAAAGCCTTTGAATTGATACCAAACTCCAAGAACGAAGTTGATCTTCTCTTGAGATTTTGTGAGTTTTGTTTGAGTTTATGAAGCTGTCAATTCTTATGAAAATCCCTCCTAATTTTGCCAAATTTCAATCTTTTCTCTCCAATCACACTTAGCACGAATTTGTTATGAAATAATACATATCTTGGTGATTGCTTATGGTTGGAAAATAGATCAAATCAAATCTTCTCTATTTTCCTTCCAAATATTTGATTAAAATGACTTTTTAATGAATAAAAATTCATATAAAATCAAATAATCAACAATAATTCTTGGAAATTAGATATGGAGTCTTGGATATCTTGGGGATCAAGCTTGGGCCAAAAAAGATTGGGTCTCTTTGCAATAAAATCCATTTTGAGACCTTTTGCTTTGCATTTTTTCCTTCAAAATTGCCCAACTTTGACAAGGCATATCTCCCTCAATTTTTAAGATATGGGGGAGTTCTAGGACTTTTTGGAAACCTAAAGATGTCTTCTACAAGCCACTTTGGAAGCGTTTTTCCATTTGAGGATTTTATCTTGATGATATTGGCTTTGACAAAAAACTGCTTTTGGTTGACTTTCAAAAAGGACTTATAATCTTTTGGCTCATATCTCCCAAATGGTGCATTTCTGGCCTTGGCTTGTGAGAGACAAAATTGTAGAGAATTCAATTTCCTTCAAATTGAGCTTTGGATGGGAAATTTCTGATGTTCCATGTCGGAGTTATGGCTGGTCAAAGTCCTATTGACTTTCTCCTATGGAACCCTAATTTAGAAACTTTTGAATTTGTTGATTTCTGATCTTTTCTTGATGATCCATGATTAATCCTTGATCAAATGGGGAATGATACTTCCAAATAAGGTTGTTGACAAAAAAATCAGGAGTTTTGACTATACTTTGACCACAGTTGACTTTTAGGTCAAACTAGTCCACTGTCGATTTTCTGAGCAATTGAGTGAGCAATCTTGTGGATTGAAGCTTGAAACTTGGCATGAGGATTATTTGAATCATGTGAGAGGCCATAGAGTCTATTGGAGGTATCTAGACCTGACTTTTCTTTGAGAAGGGCAAAACCCTAGTTCAGAGGCACTTGTTTAGGAGATAGGTAGCTTTGAGCAATTGGAGATCTTTGAGCATTTGAAAGGAGAAATGAGATGGGCAAATTTTGGGGTATGACACCCATGCAGAATTTTCATCAACCACTATATCTCGACTCAATACAATCTTCGCATTAACTGGATTGAATAGCCTGTATGCACCAGTCTTATGATATCCTACCAAAATCATAGGTTCACTCTTGTCATCAAGCTTCCTTCTTCTTGCATCAGGAACATGCTTGTAACGCATAGAGCCAAACACCATCAGATGACTCACTGATGGTCATTTGCCACTCCAGACTTCTTCAAGAACCTTATTCTTCAACTTCTTAGTAGGGCACCTGTTCAGGATATAAACTGCATTCGAAACAGCTTCACCCCATAAGGAATTTGGCATATTATTCTGCTTCAACATGCATATCTCCATATCCAATATGGTTCAGTTTCTTCTTTCTGCGACCCCATTATGTTGAGGCGTATAAGAAGCAGTTACCTTATGATCAACACCATGTTCGACACAACATTCTTCAAACATCTTGGATGTGTATTCACTACCTCCATCTGTTTGTAGAACTTTGATCTTCTTTTCACTATGGTTTTTGACAAATATCTTGAATCTCTTAAAGATTTCAAATACCCCGTCCTTTCTTTTGATCACATAGATCCATAACTTTCGACTAAACTCATCAACAAACGTAACAAAATATGTGTTTCCGCAAATGGTATGTTCTTCGAATGGACCATATACATCTGAGTGTACCACTTCGAGTATACAGGATGATCTTATTGGAATAGTCAAAGCGAAAGAATTTCTAGATTACTTTCCGACTAAACAACCTTCATAGAATTTGTCATGCATCTCAAGACTTGGAATACTAGTAACCATATCTTGAGTAATCAGTTGATTGAGTGATTGAAAATTCAAATGTTCAAACCTCAAATGCCACAACCAACTATCCTTGTGGTCGAAAACAATTTTGAGACATTGTACTTCCGCCGAACTGATCATGGTCTTAAACATCCTGTTCTTCGACAGAGGAGATTTCAAGACCAAATTGTTCTGGGTGTCGAACAATTTTAAAACTCCATCTTTCATGATACTGAGAAACCTTTCTCGACTAGTTGTCCAACACTTAACAGGTTGCACTTCATTCCAGGTACATAGAGCACATATTTGATAATAGCTTTCCCTCCATTACTCATTTGAAAAAAATATGTTATTAGTACCTTCTACTTGCAACAAACCATTATCAGCAAATTTTACCTTACTTTTCTTTGACTCATCGAAATATGCCAACCACACCTTTTGACCAATCATGTGATTCGAGCAGCTTGAATCGAGGAACCAAATCTTGGATTCGACATGGTTATCTGCAACTGCAGCCATAACCCCCATATCTTCATAATCATCTGAATCTTTCCGTGCAAGGTTCGATCATTCGTCCTTACCTTTTGTCGATTCGTTGTCTTTCATGTACCAACAATGTTTAGACAAGTGACCCTACTTCTCACAGTGATAGCACTACTCACCCTTCTTATCTTCTTTGTTCTTTTGATAGTTTCCTCCTCCTCTTTTCGAGAATTTAGAAGTTCTATCTTCGACCTGTTGCTTGTGAGGGTTCGACCAAGGCTTCTTGCCCTAAGTCTTGTCGACTTTGCCTTTAAATTTGTTGGAACCACCATTCTTTTTCCATGACTGAGCCTGCAAAGCTTGTATCGAAACCTGAACTTCTTTGCTTTCGATAATCCTAATCTCATGTGCTTCCAACGAAGCAATCAAGTGTTCCAATTTTAGGGTTTCAAGTTGATTGGATTCTTGAATATCTACAATAACGTGATCAAAGTGAGAGGTCAACGTACGCATTACCTTCTCAACTATCATCTTATCAGTTAGGGTTTCACCATAATCCTTCATGAGATGGATGAGTTTCTGCACCTTCGACACATACTCTACAACCTTTTCATCTTCTCCCATCGACAACAATTCATATTGTCGATGCAAGGTCTGCAATTTGACAACCTTGACTTTCTTACCTCCTTCATAATATTTGACAAGAGTATCTCGTGCCTCCTTCGCTGATTCAGCATGAGAGATTCTCTCGAAATTTGCAGAATCAACCACCGTTTGAATGCAATAAAAAGACTTGCAATCCTTCTTCTTGCCTTCGTTGTGGATTATTTTTTGTGTGTCTCAAGCATTTGCAGCCAACAGGAATGTCTTCGGTAACCACTTTTAGGGTTTCATGAAAGCCAAAAAAGGATTGCATTTGTTTTCTCCATCGGATCCAATTTTCACCGTCAAGCATTGGAAGCGAATTCGGAATGCCATTAGTACCATTCATATTTGCAGCGATTGATTCACGTTTCCTGGAAACACGATCTCTGACGTGAAGTTCTCAAGAACAATAACCGGAAACTCTGGATACCAATTTATTAGTGCGTGAGACACTTTTAGTGAGGAGAAAATAGAGAGAGAATAAGGAAATAAGGATTATACAATTGAATTGAATTGTACAAATAATGATACAGACTATGACTATTTATATACAACCCTGATTGGGCTTGGACTTACACAATTGAATTATATTTGATATTATTAAATTAAATTGTATTTGATATTATATTAATAATATCAAGTCCCATAATATCTCAACAAATCTCAACGGTTGATAGTATTCAATCTAGCGGTCATAAAAATAGCCTATTTTTTAGATAAAAAATAGACTATTTATATATATATATATATATATATATATATATATATATATATATATATATATATATATATATATATATATATATATATATATATATATATATATATATATATATATATATATATATATATATATATATATATATATATATAATTTTAGGGTCATGCTAACGAGTGCCCCAGGAGCACTGGTTAAGGATTTCAAATATAGAAAATATTCTTTAAGCGAATCAATAATTTAAACTTCCAATGTATTGAATACAAGTATATTCAAGAAAAACATACCTTTTATTTCTTAAATAAGTCAATTATTTTAAGAGTGAAGACCCATTTTGGTCCCTCACAAAAATCACATAACCCAAATTAGTCCCTCACAAAAAAAAGGACTCGATTTAATCCCTTACAAAATTTAATCGTACCATATTAGTCCTTCTGTTAATATTTTTTTCAAATTAGTTTTTTTCATACTTTTAAACCGTGACTGGACTGCCACGTTGCTTTTATTTTTTATTTTTTAAATACTAATTATAATTTCATTTTTAAACAATTCTGAATTAATAATATAAAAAAAGCCAAAAAAATTTTTTACATGAAATTGAACCTATGACCTTTAACCAATTTCTTAAGTCCTTACCACTAGTTCTATGTACAAATAATTCCTATAATTTTTAGAAATATTAAATAATTCTGAATTTAAAACAAAAAAATTATAACTTGTACCAACGGGATCTCAAATTCAAATTTGTTTAAGTTAAATGATAGTCACTTCACAATTAGACAAATCAATTTATACTGATAATATTGTTAATAATGAATACTTAAGTTAATAATTCATAACAAATATTTACTTATTTCAAATAAAAAAAATAAATATTTACTAATTTTCAATAATACAAAAATTTAAAAATAAAATTAACAAAATATAAATCCTAAATAAAATTAATCAAATAAAAATAAATTAATTAATATTTAATTGAATTACTATTAAATTAATTGATCACTATTTAGTTTGAATTAGCTAAATAATTTTAAAAATTAATTAATTATCTAATTTAAATTGATTAAACATTTTAATAATTAGTTGAATTACTATTAAATTAACTAATTATTATTTAATTTGAATTAGTTGGAAATAAGTAAATATTTATTTGTGTGTTATTTAATTTTAATTACATATAATTTAATTTATTTTTAATTGATTAAATATATTGAGGTTTTACATTTAATAAATTTTATTTTTAAATTGGTGTATTATTTGAAATTAGTAAATCAATGAGGTTAGAAACCCCATTGATATAAATTTTATAATTTTTGTTGTAAATTCATAATTATTTAATATTATTAAAAATCTTAGAAACTATTTGTCGTGAATGCATATTGGCCTAGTGGTAAAGACTTAAGATATTGTTTAAAAGTCTCGAATTAATTTAGTATTTAAAAAATGAAAAATAAAAAATAAAAGCCAACGTGGTAGTTCAGTCACGGTTTAAAAGTATGAAAAAACTAATTTGATAAAAATATTAACAGAAGGACTAATATGGTCCGGTAAAATTTTATAATTAGTATTTAAAAAATGAAAAATAATAAATAAAAGTCAACATGGCAGTTCAGTCATGGTTTAAAAGTATGAAAAAACCGATTTGATAAAAATATAAACAGAAGGACTAATATGGTCCGGTTAAATTTTGTTAGGGATTAAATCGAGTCCTTTTTTTTGTGAGGGACTAATTTGGATTGTGTGATTTTTGTGAGGGACCAAAATGGGTCTTCACTCTTATTTTAATTTTCATTACATTTAATACAAGTATGTAATAAATAAAATATACCATTTTAAACTCTTAACCAGTACACCGGGACACTCGTTAACATTGCCCATTGTTTAATTTAATTTAATATGATCATTTGATCAAATCTTTTTAACGGTTGAAATTTGAAATCAAGTTAAACTTTAACATATATCCTTGTAATAGTCCCTTGGATGAATGTAGTACACTCAGTCAATATCTCCATTGGTTACTCAATTTGGAGGTTAATTGACATAATATCCACTAAAAATATTTGGAAATTTCTTCATTGACCTCCTAACTTTCTTGGTCACCTCGGCGAAATTCCCAGAATGCCCTCATATTTCGGAAATACATCTTCGAAATCACTTTTTTCTGAAAAAAATTTGATTTCGGAAGTGCACTTCCGAAAATACAAAAAAAAAAGGTGTTTTCGGAGATGTATCTCCGAAAACACAAAAAAAAAAGTGTTTTCGGAGATGCATTTTCGAAATCACCTTTTTTTAGAGAGGGGGTGTCTTCGGAGATGCATATCCGAAATATTCCTATATTTGGTCTTGGAATGTTTCGGATATGAATTTCCGAAAAAATTCAATAATTATTAAAAAATTAAAAAAAAAGAGAATCAATTAATAGTATAATTAATTGTATTGAATATATATCATTATCATTAAAATATACTAGTAATTATTAACATCTTTTTTTAAATTAAAATATTTTGTAGTTATTATTATAATTAAATTTTTTCAATAATTTTTTATGCACTATTACTTTATTTACAAATAAATTATTTGATACTTTATTTTAATTGAATAGAATAGAATTTAATTTAAATAAAATTAAAAAAAGAATGAGAATATTTTTAAAAAATTAAAAGAAACTTTTTATTTCATATAAAATCAATTTGATAGAAATTATTGCTTATCAAAAAAAAATTGATAGAAATTATAGTAGTAAATGTAAATAGTACTTTATTAAGTGAATAGAATTAAAATTTAAGTGAATCTCTAGTATAATTATACATATAAATATTAATTTTATTCTTTAATTTAAATAAAATTGAAGTAAATAAACTGCTGTATTCAATTATATTTATATCGGCCAATTACTAATTCTTTTCATTTTGGTACTTTAATTTTATACATAAAACTTTAATTATAAAATAGCTAAATTATAAATATAAATAGTTTAATAGTTAATTACAAAATATAATTTTAACTTTAATTAAAATTTATTACGTTAATTATAAAATATCTAAAAGTAATAAAATTTATAAAAAAAAATACAATTAGAATTTTAATTTTAACAATTAAAACTTAACTCAAATTTATAAATAAATTAATAAAATTTAAAAATTAAATAAGAAAATTAATTAACTAATAATAATTTAAATTTGTATTGATGAAATGTCATAAAAAATCATTTGAAATACACAAGTGTACCACGTGAAACTTTGCAAAAAAAAAAAAATTAAAATAGTAGCAAATAATTTAGAGGAATCAAAATTTATAATTTTCTTAATATACTAAAAATAATAGTTGATAGATTCAAAAGAATAAAGAAACAAAGTATCAAAATTAAAAAAAAATTAATTAATAGAAATAAATGAATATGGCAGTTTTTGGGTCATTCTAATATAATAAATTCATTCTAATTTTGTGTATCAATATTAATTTAATATAACAAATTTCCAAAATTATTAACATATTTTTTTTATTATGTACTTATTCCATTTATAAGATGTTTTATTTCATCGGTCCAAAATTTGAAATGCTTGTTCCCTATAATTAAAATCGATATATTTGTCTTAATTAACTAATAAATAGTATAAATTTTTGAAGATATTAATTTTAAACCACCATTTCAAAATAATTCTATAATTTAAAACTTCTGCGTTTTTTCGGAAGTGTATTTCCGAAATCCCAAAAAATGGGATTTCGAAAATGCATTTCCGAATTCTGAAAAAAAATTGAAAAAAAATTATTTCGGAAATGCATTTCCGAAGTAGGGGTATTTAAGGGTTTTCGCTGGGGGTCAGCCCCATAGGGAGGTGAAGAAAGAAATTCTCAAATATTTCCACATCAACACAAAAAATTAAATTAAATTCACAACCTTATCCAATACTATAAATTACACCATTGGAGTAACTCTTTCTGAACTGAACCACTTTTGTTAAGCGACAAACCTATGTATCTTCAATAAAATCTATGACATCATAAATTATATATTAGTGTTAGCTTTAGAGTTACGTGCGCCACTTTGGAGTCCACAATCTTTAGGAATTTTTGCTACATGATGGCACAATTGGATAAGTCTAATTGCTTGGGATATTGCATATAAAGTGGTACCAAGATTCCATTCAACCACTACCATAATAAAAAACACTTAAACCTCAAGTTAGTTGGGGTTTAAGGATTCTATAAACAAGGGTCACAAGCTTGGAAGATCTAGGACAAGATTTCAAAGAATTTTGAATTAGTATATGGATTAATTAATGTGCCATTTAACCAAACAGTTGTCTAGGCTGCTACTAGGATTGTGAAGCCTACCAAGTAGACTATCATCATCACGAATTAAAAAAATGTTATAGTTTGATTTGATCTTCGATTAATTGGAAGAATGTGAAGTTGAGTTGGTGTACATGCATCTTAAGATTTAAACAATAATTTTAGATACTAGAGAAGTACTTCAAACTTTGTTTAATTTTTTTGTCTTTTTTGTTAACTCTCACATCCTTAGAGAAAAGAGATATAATTTAGAGGTGGCCTTAGAAGTAAATAAAGTGTTTAATGTAACATTTGTAAAGTTATAAATTGGAGCATTAAGAGAGAAGTTGTTTTCTATGAATATACACCGTGGAAACAAACAAACACTAAATATGGTTAATTTCTTCTTTAAAAACCAAATCATAATTTTATTAAAATTTTAAAAGATAATTTGTTTTCTTTTTCTTTTTTGACAAATGGATAATTTGTTGTTGATAATTAGAAAAGTAATTTCTTTTCTTCTTTATGAAAGAAAAATAATATATTCCTTTATCATCTCAAAGTCTCAACACTTCACTCAATGATATTCATTCAAAAAGTATATCCACAAATTCAAGACTTATAACTTTGATTCCAACTATAAACACCCTTTGATATAAAAACATTGTTAAATTTAAATTAGTACATGAATTTATTACACACACACATATATATATATATATATATATATATATATATATATATATATATATATATATATATATATATATATATATATATATATATATATATATATATACATACATATATATATATATATATATATATATATATATATATATATATATATATATATATATATATATATATATATATATATATATATATATATATATATAATTCAGGAAAAAATGGTGCTAATGAGAGCCTAAAGACTAAAAATAGATACTAACAAGACACTTTAATAAGTTTAGTGAAAGAGACGTCAGAATTATCATAAATAAACATGAGCTTTAATTTACTCGATGTGAGATTTAAAAAAATGATGTGTTTATTGTTGTTCAGAGTAAAGTTATAATTGATTGTCCAAATTTATACAATGATTTTCTTTCCACCAACCATGGCTAAATTTTATGTGCCAATTCTTTTGAGCTATCTTTCAAATTTTGTGGTCTAAGATTCGGAAATTGTGATCATTCTTAGTCTTTTGGTTGATGTATATATCAGAACTTTAGTGACACTCTCGACCACCAAATTTGCAATTCTTTCTTGTCAAGTTAGACCAATCCCATGTAACATCGCCCATATTTACGCAATATAAGCATCACACAAATTAATTTTCTGTGCATATCCTCTCACCAAATTTTCATAGGAGTTTCTAAACAAGCATTTGCATCTGTTAGCGAACATGAACTTATGAACTTCTTGTAAGCATCATCATAATTGAGCTTAATCCTATTGTTTCTTGAAAAATAACGGTGAACATGTTTGAATTCTGGTTCTAATAACCTACTATCCTTTTGCACATAGTTACCTTTTTAGATTTCATTCACAAGATTCAAGATTGTTTCCGTTGGATTATTAGGTCGTTGAAAGCCTTCTTCAAAAATTGTTTTGTTCATATTATAAAGAACGAGTCTAATACACACATGTGTTGCATAAAGGCAATCAATAATCACATGAACTAATCTCTCTTCAATATTTGACACTAGTTGCAATCAACATAGAGTGTTGGGTTCCACTTGTGGTGACCAGAGTTTGTCAAAAGTCTTTCTTGTAACATAAATCAAGTGAATATTTGGATCCGATGGGGAATCTCCACTTCCAAATGATATTCCAATTTGTATATGTATCAGCAATATTCGGATAAGAAGAAATATATATATATATATATATATATATATATATATATATATATATATATATATATATATATATATATATATATATATATATGCATTACCTGATAAGGAACATTTTAGTTTTGTGGGTCGTCTTTGTGTCTCCTTGTATATATCCTCTTTTGTAATTTTTTTCAACTCAATACAAGTAAGGGTGGGAATTTTAGCATACTACATATGAAAGTAAAGGATATAGTTATACACTAATTGACACAGGGTAATTCTTCCGGCCAAGCTCAAGCGGTAATAGTTTTTGCCATTTGCAGATTGTTGCACCTGCTCAGTAATATGCTCAAATGTGTTTCTAGAGCTTCTACCATGTATAATGTTTTGCCTAAGATACTTGCCAATGATGTAGCCTTCTATGAAACATGTGTGTTGCATGATCTCATGCTGAATTTGGGAATTTGTATTGGCTGAGAAATAAATTTGAGTATTCTCTAAATTAATTTTTCCCCGAGGCATGACAAAATTGATTAAAATAGTATTTGATACAATAAATTTGCTCTATAGAGACCTCTACAAAAAGAAGGTCATATGCGAAAAGGAGGTGAGAAATCTGAGTCATTCATGCCTTACACCTACATGCTTCCAACAATATGCATTAACCTGGTCAACAATAATATACGACAAGAATCTATGCATATAAAAAGAAAAAATATAAAGAGATATATCACCTTGAAGAATACTTCTAGTGGGAGCAAAACTATCAAGGTTGTCCCTGTTCCACAAAAATTTTAAAATACAAAGAAGAAATACAATGATGACTTAAATTAATTAATTATTTAGGAAAATTTTAGTCCTTGAGACATCGAGTGACAAACTTCTAATTCAATATGTCATAAGTTTTCTCCAAATCATTTTTTATTAACATAAACACCTTCTAACTTTTCATTCTCTTCATTACAAGAACCATCTCCTGGTATATAACAATATTATTGGCATATAATAATATTATGATGAATATTCCTCTCAGGAATAAAGATAAACAAATGTTGCAAATTGATATTCTTAGGCAAAGGCTTCACATGATTCGCCATAGTTTTAGTAACAAGTTTATAAATCAAACTCCAGAGTCTCAAGGTAATTATTATAAACATAGTCAAACCTATTTTCTAAGTTATTCCACCTAGCTATAATCTCCTTCTTACGTTTGAAGAGGTTTTCATAAAAGTAGTCATACCATTTAACAATGAGACTAATTCTCCCCCTACGTTCATTCAGTTTTCATGCATCCAAGACCTAAATTTATCATGCATAAGACAAGTCGCTTCGAATTTAAGCCCCCCCTATGGCGTAGAAGTAATGGAATGATGGTCGGATTGGATATGAAGAAAAACTCTAGCAAAATCTTTCAAAAAGTTGAGTCCCCACTCAACATTGTAGAGGACCCGATCAAAATTTTTGAAAATATGATCTTCTTCCCTCTAATTGAGGTCCTTTTCAAGTGGACTTAGAACCCGCAATGGTCACCTCTGTTGAAAATAATAATTCAAGGGTGAGTTTGAGTTCCACATTAATTATTAATGTGGAGACTTGCACATTTATAATTGGGAGAACTCATACACCTATCACCTTAAGATTTGGGTGAATATGTGGTGTCTTTCTCACATGTGTGTTGCTCTTGGCCCAATGTTAAATGTTTCTCCTTATGAACAAACAAATGGTATCATGAACTCTTGGTTCGTAGGTGTCCCGTTGAAATCAAAATAAGAGCTCGTAAAGGGATCAATGTACTTTTATCGAAACTAGTAACAAACCCGTGCATACGCACGGGTTCTGTTTGGTTACGCGAATTTGGATACATCATTTATTTTAAATAAAAATATTAAAAAAGAAAAAAATTAGATAAATAATGGATTATTTCATATATAAAAATATTTAGATCAATAATAGATTTTTTCCCCGTATACCATTTTTTGATTAAAAATATTTAATCATAAATACCATTTCTCGTATATAAAAATATTTAAATCAATAATAGATTTTTTTTCCCGTATACAGACTTCATTTTTGTTTAGGTATCATTTACAAAAATATTTGGATCAATAGTAAATTTCGTATATAAAAATATTTAGATCAATAATAAATTTTTTCCCGTATATCATTTTTAAATAAAAAAATTTTGGCTCATAAATACCATTTTTCGTAAATAATAAATTTTTTTCCGTGTACAACTATTATTTTTGTTTATGTATCATTTACAAAAATATTTGGATCAATATTAAATTTTCGTATATTAAAATATTTAGGTCGATAATAGATTTATTTCCCGTATACAAACTTCATTTTTGTTTAGGTATCATTTACAAAAATAAGGGTATTTTGGACTTTTCCACAACAACTAATTTTCTTATATTATAGATTGATATATTTTTTTTTTGAAGAAAGAAGTGAGAAAGTGATGAAAGAGAAAAAAATAGAGAATAGAGAGAGATTTGATAAGTTTGATAAAATATAAGAATTGTATTATTTTAATAATAAAATTAAGAACTTTATGATACAAAGACCAAAAATACCACAATTTTAATGTGGTGGCAAAAAATCAAATAAGGGTATTTTGGACTTTTCCACAATCATTAATTTTCTTATATTATAGATTATAGATTGATAGCTTTTTTTGGAAGAAAGAAGTGAGTAAGTGATGAAAGAGAAAAAAATAGAGTATAGAGAGAGATTTGATAAGTTTAATAAAATATAAGAGTTGTATTATTTTAATAATAAAATTAAGAACTCTATGATACAAAGACCAGAACACCACAATTTTAATGTGGTGGCAAAAAAATCAAATAAGGGTATTTTGTATTTTTCCACAACCATTAATTTTATTATATTATAGATTGATAGATTTTTTTTTAGAAGAAAGAAGTGAGAAAGTGATGAAAGAGAAAAAAAAATAGAGAATAGAGAGAGATTTGATAAGTTTGATAAAATATAATAGTTGTATTATTTTAATAATAAAATTAAGAACTTTATGGTACAAAGATCAAAAAATCACAATTTTAATGTGGTGGCAAAAAATCAAATAAGGGTATTTTGAAATTTTCCACAACCATTAATTTTCTTATATTATAGATGTTATTCTTACACCAAATCTTACACCCACACCGTATGTACGGATGACACAATTCATGTACGGACGATACTGTTCATGTACGGAAGAATACTATTCATGTACGGACGTTTATTTTTAATACCTGGACGTGCATTAACCAACTTCATTACTGCATTAACCAAGTTTTTACACTGCATTAACCAAGTTTGATGACTGCTAAAAATTTTTTTTAATACCTGGATGTTGCATTAACAAACTTTATTACTGCATTAACCAAGTTTTTACACTGCATTAACCAAGTTTGGTGACTACTAAAAATTATTTTTAATACCTGGATGTTGCATTAACCAACTTCATTACTGGATTAATCAAGTTTTTACACTGTATTAACCAAATTTAGTGACTACTGTAAAGTTCTGTTGGGTGTAAGTATTGGTGTAACAATTAAGTGTATGAATAACATTACTCTTCTTTATAATGATCGAGATATTGTTTTTTTTAAATCTTATCTTTTATCACTTGAACTCATAAAAGCAATCCTAGGTGAGTTGTGGAGTTATGCTAATTTTCAATTTCAATTTTTAAATCAGTACAAGGATGACACTAAATTCATCATCATCATTTTCTACTAAGGAGAGACCATCATTAACAAGAAATGCATGATTTTTTTTAATGATTCTGAAGCATTTTTAAGTTTTAACTTTCCTTCCTCAAAAATTTCAAAATAAATTTTTTACAGAAAATTTTCTTAAAAGCTTTTAGAACATTATGATACATTTTATGAAAAATCTTAGACAACTCATTGTTCGAAGGTAAATAATAAGTGTTAAAATCCCTCACTTCTGTGCCTTTTGCTTGTGTCGTGCCGCTAAAAAAGATTAGTTATTTCTTTACTTGAACTAATGTTAAAAGATAATGAGTATTCATATTTGGACTAATTAATATAACTCTTGCTTGCTTTTGTGATTCGACAAGCTTGGACAATCATTTTTGTAGTGGACAATCGTTTTTGTAGTGATCAAGTTTTCCATATTCAATATATTTTGATTGATTTTATTTCTTCTTGTTGTATTCCCATTTCCTTAGAGTATTACTCCATCCGTCCCACAACAAGTGATCTATTTAGAATAAAATAGTGTCCCAAAATGAATGATCCATTTTAATTTCTAATATATTTTTTTAATTTTATTCTATAATTAATAAAAAAATGTCATAATTTTTAATACATGATAAGGATACTATAGTAAAAACATTATTCTCTATCTTATTTTTATACACTTTTCATAATCTGTGTGAAATGTGTGAGGGCAAAGAAGCGTTTCAAGGATGTCAAAACGTGTACTTTAAGTTTGGAAGTGACTCTTATCGTCAAGACAAAGAAGGAAGCATGAAGGATATCAAAATTGGCATTTTTGGAAGTTTGTGATGTATAGGTCGACCTACACAGGGTTTAGGTCGACTCATAGTTTCAAGAAATGGCATTTTTGGAAGTTTGAAAAACTCAGGTTGACCTATAGCTTGTTCAGGTTACTCATGGTTTTTTGATGAAGCATCGGGAATGCTCAGGTCGACCCATAGGCCGACGCAACCTGGAAGTCATGATAGGGAAATATGCATCGACGCATGGCCCTGTTTAGGTCGACGCATGACACATTGAGTGAGCTACGAGTTTGCTCGGGTCGACCCATAGGGCGATGCATAGGTTGCCAAGCTTTCTTTCCTGCAGTCACTGTAACGACCGTTTTTCTTTAATTATTTATTTATGTGAGTTATGTGAATTAATTGTGAATTATGTGTTAATTATATGCTTAATTGATTTTATGTTGTTTCATTTGGGAATTGTTAGTAAATAATATAAGATAGTACGTGTTGTTGATTATTGGGCCTAAGTTGATATTAGTAAGTGAGGGGTGTTAGTTAGAGCCCATTAGTAATTTAAGATAGTAAGGGTTTAACTAAAACAAGGGTTTTAGAGGAAATAGAAATTAGAAGTTCATTTTGGGGTTTTTGGTGAAAGAAGAGAAGAGTAGAGTGAAGAGAAAGAGGGAAATCTCAATATTGAAGCTAGAGTTGTATTCAATCCAAACCTAAGGTAAGGGTGGAATTCTTTCATGCTAAAGGGATGTATGATGATGTTTTGGGTGGGATTTAATTGTATGTTGCATCCATGGAAGTGGTGTGTAGAGATGTTAGGGTCTATGAATAAATGCTTGATTTGATGATTTGAAATGTGTTTAATTGGTGTTTGATGATGTTATGATGTTATAAGACCCATAATATGTGTTATATTTGTGTTTATACCATGTATTATGTGGTCGTTCGTGATGTTTGATTTTTTCCAACTTGATTGGGTTGAGTTTAGGGGTTTTGGGATGGGTTTCGTATGCGGTTTTCTGTGTTTGGGGTTTTTTGAAAATCGCCAGTTCGCGCCGCGAACCCTTGTGCGCGCCGCGAACCCTTGTGCGCGCCGCGAACCTCTTGGCAGAAACTTGGGAAGTTCTGGTTCACTCAGTTCGTGCCGCGAACCCTAGTTGGCGCCGCGAACTGCTTGGCAGAAACTTGGGAACTTTTGATTCACTCAGTTCGCGCTGCGAACCCTGTTTTGCAGAACTTTTTCTAAACTTTGAAATGTTGTATCTTTTGAACCGTAACTCTTTTTTAAGTGCCGTTTGAACCTACGTGAAGCCCTAATTGATGTATTGCCGTAGAATATGCTTTGTATAACTTTGGAAACTATTGGAATCTCCTTAAATTGGATTTTGTTGACATTGGATATCCGGAATTGATTATGTCGTTTAAGTTGATCATGTCGTATACGTAGATTATGTTATTTGAGTCGATTATGTCGTTAAGTGTGATTGTGAATGTGCATCATTGAGTCACATTCATTGCATTGTTTGAGACGGCCCTAGTGGCAAATGTTTGAGACGGCCCTTGTGGCGAATGTTTGAGACGGCCCAATGGCAATTGTTTGAGATGGGAGTTCTACTCCAATGGTACCACATGCATTTGCATTGTTCGAGTTGCATAAGTAAAGTCGTATGATGAGTCGTAGTTGAATATTTGTGTGTGCATAACATGAGTGTTATCTTGTGTCGATTTGATGGTTGTTTCGTTGAGCATATGTGATAAATGACTATGTATGCCTTAATTGAGATTGATATCATTGTTGTCGGTAAGATGTTGAATGATGTGAATAGTAGTAAGTGATATATGTTGAGAAGTGGTGACCGATGTATGATGATTTCTCCACTTTGAATATTATCATACGCTTCTTTATAATGATTGATATCTCACCCTTTCTGTTTGAATGTTACCCTCCGTTGGTAACGTGCAGGTAATGACGAGGAGTAGTCGTGTACCTATAGCTCGAGTCGGTGCGTGTCGATGCTCTGATACGTAGCACTCGGGGAACGTTGGATAACTTGTTTATGTTTTGGCTTCTTGTGTTTATCCTTGTTAAACTTCGTCTTTATGTTATGCTGAGACTTTTTAGATGTATCGTGCCGTGTTTGGCCGTGATATTATGAGTTGTATTGTTGTTGACATATGATTTTCCGCTGCGATGCAAGTACTTGATTGGCTGACAACGATTAATGATTTTGATATTGTTCTCCTATATGAGTGTTATGTATCTAAGTAATTGAGCATGATATATGTATGTGATTTTGTTGTTTAAAATGTGACGCTCCGAATCGTTATGTTCTATTTGCTTGAAATTTTGTACTCTGATATTCCTGTTGTTTGTGGGGTAGATTTGGGGTGTTACAGTCATAGATTTGCTCAGGTCGACCGTCTTAGTTGTTCAGGTCGACCTGTCGCTGTGAAAAAGTGATTTTTTGCTGTTCACTTATTGCTTTGGCTTTGGATAACATATATAAGTTTCATTGGTTATTTCATTTGGTTGACAACAAGAAAAGTGAAATAGATACACAAGGCTCTTATCATCTTCAACCTCTCACTCGTCCATTGACAACTACACATAACAATTTTTGTCGATCAAGGCGAAGAGCGTGTGTTGATAACGTCTGACGGTAGATTGAGTTCTTGTTCGGTTAAGAGATCGTGGGTTTTTCTTGGATAAAATCTGAGGGTTTTGTCCTCCAAGATCATTGAGATTTGGGGGGTTTTGACAATTCTTCGCTTCATCAATATTCATCCGTGCTTAAGGGATTGAGGAATCAGGGGTTTGCTCAACAAGGTAGCAACAATTGGAGGATAAAGAAGGAAGAATTGAGGTCACGATCTTGGTTGTGGGTAACATTTCTTCTCTTGTAAAAACTTTACAATTTAATTTCATATATCCTAATTCTAAGTTTAGAATTAGGGGCAGACGTACCCTACGCCAGGACGACAAGGGGAACTTCCTAAACAAATCGTGTGTTACTTTTTCTTTATCGCACTTTACTTTCTTTTTAGCATAATTTGTGTTAGTGTGAGCTGTTAGAATTTGGTGAATTTTGCACACCAAGTGTTTGACAAAATTATGCACACACAAATTATTGTTGTTACTCTGATATAGATCATTTGTAGTAATAAATTCTAAAGTGACACAAGTAAGTCAATTGATAAAACAAAGCGTTGATTCATTTTTTCACCACTTCGGTTTAGCATATCCAGTCTTTTCAATAAAGGATTGTTTGTAGACGGTTTCAAAATCCAGGAAGCTTTCGCAAAAATTTAAAAAGCGCAAAAAGTAAAACAAAGGATCTATTCAACCCCCTTCTAGATCCGTCACATCGTCTAACAAAATGGTGAGCTAGGTCACTCATTATGGGACAAAAGGAGTACATCTTATAAACTTTACCAAATTTTTATCCGAATGCTTTAGATCATTTTTCTTCATATACTATTTTGTACCGTTTAACAAACAAACTCATCTCTTGATCTTTTCAAGAGTCTTTATCAAATATTTCTTCACCATCCTTTTGTTTGAACGTGTAAGATGTGATCTTTAAGGAGATGTTTCTGTCATACCCCAATTTTTGCCCCATACATTTTCACTCATTCGAGTGTGTCACATTTTCGACTTTACATCTTTTATGTTTGATTTTTCTTGACATTTTTTTTTGTTAATTGAATTAATAGTTAAATTTGTTGTTATTATTATTATTATTATTATTATTATTATTATTATTATTATTATCATTTTTAAAAAAAATATATAAAAATGTTTGTGTCTTCATTTCTAATTTTATTTATATTTAATTTTGTTCATTAGAATTAATGTTTTTTTTATTTTTATTTATTTTAGTTTTACAAATAGAATAGAGTTTGAGTTATTTTTGATAAGGCCCAAGTTACATGTTTAGCCCATTTTACTTTTTTTACATAAAAAAAAAGAATACAAAAAATATAACAAAATTTTTGTCTTTCACGTTTCTGCATTCCCTGCTACCATCCTGCTCCACCAACATGCTGCACTTACAAGACAAAAATTTCATCATTTTCTTCAAACCAAATCTTCATCAAAAAAAAGCATTGAGACAGGATACCATTTTGGTTCAAAAAACCCTCTTCAAATTCCTCTCTAAAACCCTAATGCTCCTCTTATATAAACAGAACTTCATTCATGAAACAAGGGGCCTCACCAATGATAACCTAGCCGCCACTTACCTTTCATTGATTCTTTCTCTCATTACACAGTCCATCACAAAAGAAAAAGAGAAAAAAAACTTCTTCATGAAGCTACTGTTCACGTAGCAAACATGTGTGAATAAAATACTTTTTCTTCATGTAAATCAAGAACTCTCCCATACCACCATGTTTCACATCATCTTGTAACACTTGCACAACCAAAACCAGCTTCCTCTCATTCGATACAACAACACCACGAAATTAGATCATGACCACATCACCACTACATAAAACCTTCATCAAACACCAACCTTACAACACTTATCCTCCTCATACAATAACATAACTCGCAGCACCTCATTTACCAACCGGAAACTACCGTGAAACTCTGACTTGCAAGCGCTTCCTTCCACGATTCGAAGCACCGCAATTAACACTTCTGGATCCACTCTCTTTTCGACTACCTTCGGTATATCACTTTTTTTCCCTAGATTTTTTACTTGATTTTGATTATTTTCGTTGTTGTTTTTTTTAAGTGACAACATGATATTGATTTGTTATTGTTGTTTTTTTAAGAGTGATAGCATGATATTGATTTGTTGTTGTTCTTGATAGTGAGAGCATAATATTGTTGTTGACTGTGTGTAAAAGAGAGATATTAATGATATATGTTTGCTGTCATTGTTCCTTTCTTTTTTTTTCTTATCTATCATATAAGAAAAGTCTACCATTTCTGGATCAATGGGAGTGTCCACATCAGCTTTTTCTTCTTACATTCATCCATGTCATTTTCCCATATTGTGGGCTGCTGCAGTTTATTTTTGTAACCGTATGCTTCTTCACTCACCATTCTCTTCAATGCACGGTTACATAGACGGTTTGTCTTTCCATTTTCAAAACGATTCAATCTATCTTCAATTACCATTCTCTTTATCTCCATTCAAATTTCGCAACTGATCACATCCACCTCTGCCTACTCGCTCTAGATCGAAATCGAAACCCGCGTCGCCTGCAACTGTTGATTTTGCCGTCGTATCCCCAACACCGACGACTACACCACCGCCGCGCATCTACGATTGAAACACGGTATGTTCGATATTGGCTTTTGGTTCCTAATGGAAATAGATAGAAAGATGTGAGGGGGAGATTCTGATTTCTTCTGATTTTCAAGAAATTCTTAGTTGAATGAAATTTATTTATGGATATTGTTTTATGATTTCACCATTTTTGTTGATTTGATGTTTTGAAAATATTGATGTTGCTTTTGAATGGTTTGCCATTGCCGCGTGCGCGGAGCAACCGTAAGATCGCAAACACCGTCGTGGATTGATGAAGAAGAAAAACACTTTTCTTATCTGCAAAAGCATTTCGCTAACATTGTGCCTCTGAATTTTTTCCAGGTTCTTCATAGAAAGACAGAGGAAGCAAAATGGCTACCAAGAGGCTAAAGGAGTTGTTAGAAGCTCACAAATCTTCTCCGCGTGACTACCATGGTAGAACTTGAATTGGTATTGTTGCTTTTTACTACATACTTGAGTATACTAACTATTGTTTATCCCTTTCAGTTTATTCAAGTGGATATCTACACCCTGGGCAGGTAATGAGCTTTATGTGTATGTGCATCAAATTGTTTGGGCATTTCAACTTCATATGTATTTAGAAGCACTTTTGTTGTGCTGTGCATTTGGAAGAACTTTTGTTGTGTTGTTCAGAAAAAATCATCTTCATATACACCCAAGACACACGCACACACATTATTGACTTCTAAGTTTGTTTGTTTTTCTTACCTTTGCATGTAGGTTATTTTTTTAACATTCATGTTTGAAGTTACAAATTGCTATTTGCTGGATGAGAAGTCAATTTGTACCATTTTTTGGTTATCATATTTAGCCATTTACTCTTTGGGGTGTCTCTTATGAAATATGCTTGCAATTTTGATTTGATTTTGATACGTTTATGGATGTGTGCTGCACTTACCTGAATCTAAGTTGCGGGGTTTGTGTTTTTGGGTTATGAATCAAACTCTTTAATTTCCCCTACCATCTGAGCATTCTTTGATTAGCACTTAGTGTTTTTGATTTTTGATGAAAATACATTAAGCCTTGAAATTTTATAGTTTTTACAGGACATCTTCTCATGCATGATAAGTATAAGCTAAAGGAATGAATATCTTGAAGCTGGTGCATTAATTGTTGGACTCCTTGGATCATATACTTGATCAACCTTTAACAATTTTAAACAATAATGGATTATTATATATTGTCCTTATATATAATATATTGTCCTTATATATAATACAGAAACACTTTTCAGATTATGATTACAGACTGAGTGTGTGCTGATTCATCTTTTCCTCTTTCATTCCAAACTGAATCATACTTAATTTCTTCAAACACCAGTACCATGATGTTGCAGCTTTCTATTCAACGCGGTAATTGTACAATTCATTACTCACTCATCGTTTATTTGATCGATCATCACTTCGAATTATGATTCTGATTAAGAAAGTTTTGTTTTTTTTGTTATTTGTGTTTCAGCAAAGTTGAAGTTTCTCATGTCTAGGATCTCTGCTTTGGGAAATTCCCATTTCTCAATAGCGGCTCATTCATCTTCCAGTAACCGCAATGCTCCGGTAAGCTCAACTTTTTGTCTGATTCTTGGTTAGTTTTTTATCCAATGAAATTGGCTACTTTGTTTCTTTTAGATTATAAATAGTTATTAAGATGTTAGTTTATACTATTTGCTTTAGATCATGTTTTATGTTATCAAAATTTTTGGAGTGGAAATTGACAATTATATTATTCAGTTATGCTACTTCAAAGTGCTTTTGTTGTTAGTGAGCTTTTGTTAATAATCTTTTGATTGTATTCTATCAGAGGGTTCCGAATCTTATTGGGGGAAGGCTTATTGACTCAAAAGCGTCAAATTTCATCGATGTTATAAACCCGGTAGGTGTTTTTTTCTTCTTATATACAGAGTTTACAGTTAGTTGTGTACATTTGTGTTTGTTAGTAGTTATGAGAAATTCAGACTTCTAATGTTTCTCTAATCTGTTCATAGGCAACACAAGTAGTTGTTTCACAAATTCTGTTGACTACAACTGAAGAATTTAAAGCTGCTGTATCTGCTGCAAAGAAGGCATTTCCAGCATGTCGTAACACTCCGGTTACGACACGTAAATGTGTTATGTTGAAGCTCCAGGAGCTCATTCGTAGAGATATGGTGAGCATCTTACGACATTAGACAACATGGTGCATTCTTTTGTGAATATAGACACCTCTTTTTTGTCATGCTCACTGTTAGAAATGTTTTATTCTTTTGACTTTGTATTTGTTTTAGGATAAAATTGCTCTTAATGTGACCATTGAACAAGGAAAGGAAAGACACTGAAGGATGCACATGGAGATGTATTTCGTGGCTTAGGTTGGTCTTTATCATAATTGGAATGGTTCTTGAACTGTGTTGTATGATGCTTTATATATAGTGCATAAATTCAATGCAGTAGGCCAAAAATGTTGTAGCTCACTTAGAACTATAGCAGTCAAAACCTCACTTTCGATTCCTCGAAAACACTGTTTAAAGCTATAGGTAACATGGAATGATTTCGGCTCTGCAATGGAAAATCCTTTTGAGTAAACTATCACCTCTTCATTTTTAATGATTCCCTATAACTATGCAAGTCGTTTACGTCCCGAATACAAGGAACCATTTATTACAAAATTAATAGGTTTAAAAGTTTCTTATGGATTGTTTTCTCCATCTCTCACAAATTATTAATAATTTATGATTTACATATAAGTGTGTTTTTGTCCATGATGATGGTGAATGTCAATTTGGACCATATTTCTACATACAATTCCCATTTTCTTAAATGAGTTTGTATCACGCATGATTATGATCATGCCATCCTCTGTCAAATAATTTTATTCCATGGAAAGTCAAGGCTGTGTTAAAGACTAAGGCATGATTATGAAACAATAAGATTTACAGGTCTAACAAAAAAACATATGGCAATAGGTTACTATCTCTTTCAGGTGATTACGATTCGGTGTCCCAAAATGTCGAACATCCTCATAAAATTTATTGTTTTCATTTGTATGTGACAACTTTATGGTGTCTACTACCTATTAGCCAAATGATCAAGGTGTATCTGTCATGCAGGTTCACTCTCCTTCTGGTGTGCATTCTAACAAATCCCTTCATTCCAACTTACAAACACAAATCAGTTGCCAAGTCTCAGATTTTCCATGCAACATGAGGCATGATTATGTGAAAATTGACATGTTCTTTTCCTCTATAATATAATATTATCCGCATGCGATAGAAATAAACTGTCGAGCAGGAATCAATCCTCAAGGTGCTGCCACTATTCGGAGAGGTGAAGGAATCGATACAAATAAGCAACCCGACTATGTCGACATGTGTCTTTATCTAAGTAAAGCAATGATGGCAAGTCGGCAACGATGAATTCGGCTGCATAAATTGTGGGGTTCAGAGGCAGACCGGTTCATTACGATTCGAAAAAGATAAGTGTATCCTTACAATATATATTTTCGGTTACAGAATTATATCATTACGATACAATTTTACAATGCTTGACATAACAGAAGATACTATTAGAATGCTTCTATTCGAGGATCAGTGTCGTAAGCGCTTAATACCGGAATAGAAATTGGTGGTTTTTATGATGCTATTAACCAACAGATGGCCTCTCACAAACCATCCTTGATGAGATGTTTTTGTTTGATTTCCTTATTTCATAATTAGATTGTTGTTACAGTATTTGGCTCTGTCAGTTTAACAATCCATATGCTTTGAACATAATGTTGGGAATAAATGATTGAGAATTAAGTTGGAATCAATCTTTCATGATAAAGAGGTCTTTTCAAGGAAGGTTGCATGACAAGAATGGCTTGGACTCTGGAGAGATTGAGAGTAGACCAGTCAATGCAGCAACTAATTTTCCAGAATTATGTTGCGGCTGAACCAAATCAGTATGAAGACATCAGTCACTATGAGCCGCATAAAAGTTCATAAGGGTACTCGGACAACGACCAGACCAGAAGTTTTTCTGCAATATATGGTTTTAGTGTTTTAATCATCAATGTTTAGATACGATGAATGATTAAGTTTTACCTATCGATATGGTGATTCTACTAAAGGAAAAGAAGTTTTTGTCAAAAATTATGATGTCAACATTATTGAGAAACATGATAAACTAATAAAACCTTGAGATAAACAAAAGTTTTTTTTTACAGAAAGAATAGAGGAATGCTAATTGCATTCAAAGTTTAAATATAATATCTAACTTAGGCATGATTTTTTTCAAAAAGTTATAACTTTTTTTTGAATAAAAAAAGTCTCATATAATTTGATTGCATATTTACCCGTATAATTCATATTAATGTCTTTTAATTAACAAAATAACATTTATTAATCGATTATAGATTGATAAAATTAAATTTTATTTTGAACATAATTCAAATTGAGAAAACAAGTTTGTGACACTGTTAAGAAGTTTGATAGATCCCAAACAAATGAGATTAGTTCATTTTGAAATTGATACAATGAGCGTATGATTCATCTTTTTATATATATATATATATATATATATATATATATATATATATATATATATATATATATATATATATATATATATATATATATATATATATATATATAAAATTAAAATATTAAAAATTTAACGGGTCAATTTCATTCAAATACGAACTAATATAGTACGGGTACTTATATGGTACGTGTATATGGTACGGATATTAACGGGAATCTAGAGTTATTGACAAAATATTGAATATTAAGGGGAACACGAAGTTACTCATAATTTTTTTGAATATTAACAGAAACATTAAGTTATTCACAATTTTTAAAGAACATTAACGAAAACAAGCTTGGAATATTAACGGGAACCCGAAGTTACAGATCAAAATAATGAATATTAACGGAAATAGAAGTTACTGATCAAAATGTTAATATAGTTTATTTGAAAATTAATTTTAGTCAATTAAAATTAACAGGAACATGAAGTTAGTGATCAAAATATTGAAAATTAACGGAAATTTATTCTTTTATTTAAAAACAATAATACATTCTTATAAATGACAAAAAAATTATTTATATTTTCGATGAATTTTATTTTTTTACATTTTTATTATATTTTAAAACAAAATTATTTATATATAGGAATAATTATACGATTGATTCAAATATTTTTATATACGAAATAATATATTTTATTTGTAAATTGGTTTTAATATATTAATGGAAACATGAAGTTAGTGATCGAAATAATTAATACTAACGGAAATATTAAATTACTGATCAAAATATTGAATATTAACGGGAACATGAAGTTACTGATTGAAATACTGAATAATAACGGAAGCATGAATTTACTAATAACGGGAACATTAAGTTACTGATAAAAATATTGAATATTAACAGGAACATGAAGTTACTGATAAAAATATTCAATATTAACGAGAACATGAAGTTGGTGATAAAAATATTGAATATTAACAAGAACATGAAGTTACTGATCAAAATATTAATATTAACGGGGACATGAAATTACTGATCAAAATATTGAATAATAAAGGGAGCATGAGGTTACAGATCAAAATATTGAATATTAACGAAAACACGAAGTTACTGATCAAAATATTGTATATTAACGGAAACATGAAGTTATTGATCAAACTATTGAATATTAACGGTAACATGACGTTTTTAAAATTGACCATTGCACCGTTGAACACCTACCTCCATTGTGTACTTGTCGCACGCTCGCGAAAAATGAACAGAGTCGCCACCAATATATTTATCCCATAAGGGAAAGGAATATCAGATAACCTAACAAAGGAAGGAACAGGGTCTTGCGACCAGAGAATCAAGGTACGGGAGTCGGTTACGCAAGGGGAAGGTATTAGCACCCCTCGCGCCCATCGTACTCGATGGTATCCACCTATGTCTGTTTCTATCTAATGGGTGTATACTATGTCTATGTCTATATACGAAATGAATGCAAAATGTAGGGAAAATAAAGAATTGTACTCGCACGGGCCCTACCCCGCTGCCTACGTATCCTTTTCAGGAATCAGAGTTACCGTAGCTCGGCTCACGTTTTTCTGTTTGTTTTTGTGTTTTTTAGTTGGGCGGAGTCAACGTTCGCACTCTTGCATAAGGGATCGACCTACGATGCGTACGAGTGGAAATGACATTGCCCTTAGGTGCCAACGAGGCAAAAGAAAAAGAAATGATTGGTTTGTGTCTTTTAGCGTAGATGAGTGATGAACAGTTCCCAATACCGGGCCACTCACCACTTTCTCTACTTTGTTTTGAATTTGAACCATTGTTAGGTGTTTTAAGGTGTTTTTGGTTGGGTATTTTTTAAGGGAATTTATTTTGCGATCCGAATCACATAAAACGTATAATGATCGAGAAGCAGATTAGGGAATGAATCCCACTCGCTTCCATCCCATTATGTAAGGTTTGAGAAACAGATTAGAGAATGAATCTCACTCATTTCTCTCCCATTAATTAATGTTTGAGAAACAGATTAGGGAATGAATCCCACTCGTTTCTCTCCCATTAAGTAGTGACCGAGAAACAGATTAGGGAATGAATCCCACTCGTTTCTATGCCACTAAGTGATTGAGAAATAGATTAGGGAATGAATCCCACTCATTTCTCTATCACTTGCTTAATGTGATTCGCATCTTCCGTTTATTAACGTTTTAAAGAGTTGAAACGAAAAAGAATGCAAACGGGAACTAATCTTAAATTCTAGTCTAAGTTGTTCTAATTCCTAATGTTAACATGGGATAAATTCTAAGAGAAGCATATAAGTAGTATAACAATATAATAGGCCAAAAGTATGGCCAAAAGCTAAGCAACAAAGTCACACAAAAATTATACAAAAATAACATGGAACTAGCATAAAGCAATTCAAGTACTAATGCAAAAATGAAACTAAAAAAACTACTATTTTTTTATGACCTTTTTATGAAGGAATTTAAATGCCAAAATTAATCTAAAAAAATTCTACTATTTTTATGAGTTTTTATTATGTCAACAATTACCTAAAAAATCTAACCAAAGTTAAGGGATTTTAAATGTTATTATTACCTAAAAATCTAATGAGAAAATTATGATTTTTTTACATGTTCTTTATCGTCTAAAAATGTAGAACAAAACCTATGTCAAAATCTAAACCAATCATGTGATAATGGGCTCAGGGGGGGTGAATGTAAGCAATTCGGTGGTGCATATAGGGACAGGGCCCAGAGCTTAATGGTAATGGTCCGTCCAGATTGTTTTGCACAGATTTTGCTCAAGCTAAAAAAGTGGTACATGGGCTCATAGGGGTACACAACGCAATTCGTCTGGTCCAGCATTGATTCATTTCAGATTTTATTATTCAATTAAAAGAGAATTAAGAAAATGAATTAAAACTACAGTTAGAAAAAATAAAAATAAAATAAATAAAATGAAAGGGGATTAGGGTTCAGAGAATGTGACCCTTGGAGTTTTCTACACGAGACTCCCTCATCTTCACGCGTGAACAAACGGCGGCCGGAAAATTTTGGTCCGATCAACTCTCGGAACGCCACCGTAAACTCAATCTCTCGCTTATCTCTTCTTCGATCGTGAATGGCGACGCCTCTCCTCGGATTTGCTCTCGTCTTCCCCCGCTCAACTCTCTGCGTTTTCTCAGCCCTCCCCGATTAAGCTCTTGTTCGCATATCTTCACTTGCTCGATTCGTCATCTCTTCGATTAGCTCAACGACTTATTTCTACTC
Source organism: Vicia villosa (assembly GCF_029867415.1). Taxonomy (NCBI): domain Eukaryota; kingdom Viridiplantae; phylum Streptophyta; class Magnoliopsida; order Fabales; family Fabaceae; genus Vicia; species Vicia villosa. The sequence goes on along the minus strand of NW_026705869.1, from coordinate 256,996 downwards.
GGATTCAAATCCCCTCCGATTCAACTCCGTCCACCGTTAACGTGAAGGATAACCACATCATCTCGTTGCTTCGTGGTCGAGATTAGTCCGACGCGTCTCCAATTTGAGGAAGATGGCGAAGGATATAGGTTTTCTGCAGATTGATGTTGTAGATCGAAGAAACAGATTGACGAAAATTTCTTGTTGAAGGCGAAACGTGATGTTGAAGCAGGTTGAAGATGAAGGTACTGTGTAGTGAAGGTTATGGAGATTCTGCTTGAAGAATTAGGATGATGCACGAAATTGTTGAATTGGAGGTTGCATATGAAGATGATGCAGAATTGTATATCGTCACGTTGAATTGTTGATTGAGGAGGGTGAAGTGATGTCTGAACAATGGTGAAGATGATGGTTGCAGAATGATGAAGATGGTGGAAATGGTGGAGAAGCGGTGGAGAGTGGAAAGATTGAAGATGAAAGGGAGAGAGAGTTTGTTGAAGATTGAAGAGAGCTTGAAGGTGGTTCAGAGATGGAACAGAGTGGAGAGAGTGAAAATGAATGGTGAAGAATGAGAAGTGAAGAAAAAATGGAAGAGAGTGGAAGAATGATGGAGAGTGAAGTGAGGATGGTTATGGTGGTGGAGAGAATGAAGGGTAGAAATGAGCTTGTAGGTGATTATGGCGTGTGATTTTGGATTGTGGAGGGAAGTTTGAATTTATAGAGGAGGTGAAGGTGAATGTTAGTTATGGAGGAGAACTGGGAGCCGTTAGATTGAGTGAGGTAGTTATGAAATTGATGGTGGAGATTGAATCAGTTATCAGGTTAGTTATCTCTGTTTTTTCAGTTAAAAGTTTGTTATGTGTTAGTTAGGAGGTTATAGAATCAGTTACAAAACTGTTATAGGGTGGTTACAAAATAGTTGTTAGTTGGTTAGAGATAGAAAGGTTAGTTGATAGGTGATTAGTAACTGTTCTGACTTTTGAATATTTTCTGAATATCGATGGATCTTGCTGAACTGTTAATCGTTGGTTATTGCAGGGACCGGTTTCTTATGATTCAGTTGCAAGTGGTTGCACCCGAGTCAGTCTTTATGTTGGAGCTAGTTTAGAAGGGTATGCAAATCAATGTGTTGAATGGTGGACTTTGTATTGACTTTGTGGATGGATTAACAGTATGAATGAACTGGTTTTGGTGTTGTTAGGATAGGTTAGTAGAGATGAATGTTTATTGGTGTATTTTTATGGTTTAATGCGGAGCTGCCGGTATGTTATGCTGCAGGTTGGTTTTGGTTTGTTAACTGTTAGAAAATGAGATGTGTGGGTGGCAATTGAACTGAAAGTTAGGAACTAGTGAAACTGAATGAAAAATGATTAGAAAGGTTAGGCTTTTAGTGTATCTTGCTGAATGTGTGTTGATGGTTATGTGTGTGAGCTGGCTGGCTTTTTTTGATGCCGAACAGGGCTGATTTCTTTTTCTTATTTGAATATGCAGGTTTGATGGGAAACTTATGCAGGCCTGAGCATGGTTCTGGAGAATAGCCATGATGGAACTTGGAGAGCTTGGAGGGACCATGTTGGAGTTAGGTTTAGGATAGAACCATTAGAATTTCATGTAACCTATATGTAAACACTTGTGAAATCCATGTAATTATAATTGACATCATCTTTCTGACTTTCCCTTCCTTGTTGAATAAAACACTTCCACAATATGGTTATGGTCAGGCACCAAGGGATGTGATTTATTTGAAAAGTGGATTATGTTTTTTTCTCGGGCCGCATTGTCTTTTGGGCAAACCTGTGACTTTCCTTCTTTCGGCATGATTTCTATTTTGTGATGTGTCATGGATTGTGTCTGAACTTAGCACATATAACGGACTTGAATAATTGAGGAATTTGAGTTATTTATTTTTCTCGAAACGAATCATCCTCAATAGCTTGTATTTGAAATAATCCACAGGTTGAAAGACCGAGTCATTAAGTGATGAGCTTGAACTCAAAACAAGCCATGCTCATGAATTCTCTTATTCTTGAATGATGGGCGGAACATGAGAACTTAAAATGATGACAAGTATGGGTGAAACTTTGAATAGAACTCATAAATCCTAACTTGCATTAAATTCTTGATGAACAAAGATGTCTTGAACAAAATCTGAGCAATAAAATCGATTAGATCACCACATCAAATTCATCCTCGAACCATCAGGATTTACTTCAATCTCAATCCCTTAATTCGAACCAAACCACCAATAAATTGAATGTATAGCGGCGCCTCGAACACAATGCTCTCTCTTTTTCTCAAACTCTTGCAAAACCTCCCAAGCGTATATAGCTTGTAACACAAGTATCTAGGTGAATCAAACTTTGGCTTGATGATGAAATTCAGATGAATCCTCAATATGAAATAGACTACGTAAAAATCTTAACAAAGCCTTGGGATCAAACTTGATGAAGATGACACCTTCGTAATTTGATGAACAGAGGATTCTCATAATTATAAACACAAAACTTTCTCAACATCCTTGATCCTATGCCTTATTAACAGTTAATGATGCATGATGTTAGATGACCTAATGGAAGGTATATACATGAATGCGAAGCGTAAGCCAGATAAAAATTAAGGGGTAGGACAAATTTGGGGTATGACAGTACTCACCAACAAACAGGAAATTTCCAACAAAACAAAATGTACTCATGTTTGGTCCTGTTCTTATTGAGACTTCAGTTATATGGGCATTTCAATAAATAGCCCATTCATTTTATGGGTTATTATCCATACATTTTCTTTACACATAATTTCTCAATGAAACCTCTACATTTCTTAAGTGCATCCTTAAATGTATTATTCAATCTAAAACAATATAAATTTTATTTTCTTAATTACTTTTTATTTTCAATATTCAATTTTTTTAATATTAGTATTTTTATAACTTTTCCCATTTTAACCAAAATTTAGTCTTTTACTAATACACAGAGTTTTAAAAAACTGTCTGCGACCACGAAAACGGTCAGGACAAAATGGTTTTGGAAGATGCCGAAACCGATACATTATCACCGTTTTCTATAATGAAGAACAAATTTGTGGTTAATTCACACCGTGACGACCGCAATACACCTGTACCGACCGAAATCACAAAAACATTTACGCGACCGCGACCGTTTTTTAAAACCTTACTAATACCTTTTATTATCCTGCATCCAAATGCGCGAAAACGACGGGTACCCATGCCAACGCACGGGTATCAAAGTGATGTCTGCCTTTGAACTGTACTGGTGGGCTGCATGAATTTAAATATCGATAGGACACGGGAACATAAAAAAAATTATATTTCTTTTCTTAATGACTTTATTTTTCAATATTCAATTTGTTTAATATTAATAATTTTATAACTTTATCCATTTTAACTAAAATTTAGTCTTTTACTAATACCTTTATTTCTTTATCTTTTACAAACATATTATAATATTATATTAACCTATTTCATCAAAATTTAATTTTCCCTATCATCTTTAATTATCTTCAACCACAATGCGCGAACACGACGGGTACCCGTGCGAACGCACGGGTAAGACACTAGTTATAAGAAATGTTATAGTAGTGAGAGAGAAGGATGAGGTCACCTTTCTATGTGGTATACTGTTTTTTTTTTTTTAAGAAAAAAACGATTGTGTACTGTGAAGTTCATTTATCTTGTTTCTGTTGGCTTTTCTCTCCACTTGCAAAATAACCACATGAATGATACTTCTAGGCATCTTTCTGTCCTTTTCTTCTTTCAAAATTTGTTAATAATAATAATTATAATGTGTTAGATATTGGTGGCATGTGTTAGATATTGGTGGCATGTGTTAGATGTTGTTTCTTTCTTTAATGTGTTAGATATTAGTTTCATTTTGTATTATTATTTTTATTTTTACTTTTTTATTTCTACTTACCCTTTTTTTCATAAAAAAATCATAAAAAACTAAAAATACATTTTATTATTTATCTTAAATATTTTTATTTAATTAGATCTATTAAATTATTAGTTGGTCTCTTTAAATAATCTTATTTTAACTTAAGTAATATTTTAATTTCTTTCGATAAATAAAAAAACCAAAAAAAAAACATTTTCTTTAATTAATTCAAAAAAAAAATGAACTTTCAAATAATTTGTAACGCTCGATCCAACGTCGAGTCTCTTCTTCACAAAAATCTTTTTAACCATACCGAAAGATCGAGTGACAGGGGGTGAACACCTCTTGAATACCTCGATTCTTTTGGATTAAAACATATTAAAAGTCTTTCTTTTGAATCTTTCTTAATTAAATCAAAGTGATTAACTGACAAGAGGTGAACACCTCTTGAATACCTTTGATCCTTTGAATCAAACCTTAAAAGTTCTTTCTTAATCAAACCAAAGTGATTAAGTGACAAGGGGTGAACACCTCTTGAATACCTTTGATCCTTTGGATCAAACATTAAAAGTTCTTTCTTAATTAAACCAAAGTGATTAAGGGACAAGGGGTGAACACCTATTGAATACCTTTGATCCTTTGAACCAAACACTAAAAGGTCTTTTTTTAGAATCTTCCTTAATCAAACCAAGAGATCAAGCGACAAGAGGTGAACACCTCTTGAATACCTTGATCCCTTGTATCAAAATACGTTAATCAACTTGGATAACAAGTGACAATTGGAAGCACATCCTTTTGAATATCTTGGGTGAACAACGCGCTAGGTGCACACCTATGCTCAAAAGGTTCACTAAACATCCTTCATAAAATCAACCAACAAACTCGTAGTTTTTTATTCGAACTACAATCGCTCTGATTCTTCCATTGAAGATATGTAGGCACAAGACTCAAACGTCTTGGCGAGCATAATAATAAAAAATCTTTTCTTTTTTTCTCCCTAATAAAAACCTAAAAACATGTTCTTTTCTCTTAATGAAATAAACGTAGACTTAAGCTAACTCTCGATTGCGAAACAACTAAATGGGTCCCATCGACTACGATGGAGGTAAGGGGTGCTAATACCTTCCTCTTGCTTAACCGACTCCCGAACCCAAATTTGGTTGCAAGGACCATCTTATCCGTTGTTTTCATTTCCCATGGGTTTTATCAATATTTTCCCTTTTCCATTGGAATAAATAAAATTTGGTGGCGACTCTGTTTGTTACCATTTCGTGGCGATCATTTTTTGACCCGCGACAGTTTCTCTTCTCTTATTTAACATTTTCCACCTTTTTAATTTTTTTCACTAGCTTCAAACCTTTTCAACTTTTCTTCATGTTCAATAAAATTTCCAAAAAAAATTTAGATATATCAAGAGTTTTAAGATCACTGGACTCTTTTATAGCTGTCACTTTTGGTTGTCATTCCTTGCACATAGATTTTAGCAATTTGTTAGCACAATTATAGTAAGATAAAGTATTTATTGAATTTTATAACTTATTGAATATGTGAAGAAAGAGCATATGCATGAACAACATAGTTGCGCCAGATTCCATACATAATAGCTTTATATTCTTCCGTCAACGTTAATTTTAGATTACTTGACGTCTTTTGTCCCTTCATTGATAACTTTAAGAGCGTTTCACATTGTCTTGGACATTTTATTATGTGAAATTGAGAAATACACATTAGTGCTTGTACTTGCTAAAAGTACAATGATGACACTCCGTGTTGCGTAAGGTTGTTGTAGTGTTAGAGAAGGATCACATAGGGGTAGTGAAAAACTCTATATATTGGTATTTTATGAGTGAATTCAATGTCCTCCTTAATTCGATGGTCAAGGTATTTATAGAGGTCAATTGGCTTTGGGTCTTAGGACTCAAGAGCGTGGTTACTATATCTTTCTCTTAGGACGTAGAATCGTTATTCCCCTATCATCTTAGAGAACATGACCTCCCTATTTTACCTCTCCCACACTGTTACAGAATAGGGATATGTCATTCCCCATGTTTTCATAAATGAGTGGGCGATATAGATAACAGTTGACACAACCAGGTAGTGGGTATCAATGTTAATAAAAAGGAAACATATTGTATCGATTGTGCTTAGAGAGCTTGTATCGCCTCCTATGGTCCCTTTAAAAAATACCAATACAATGCTCAAGGAGGAACTTGTATATATCTAGATTTCAAATCATAAAGGCTTGCTTAGTCTCTTCATCTCCTACCCATTTCTTCAATTTTCAAAACTTTTCCCTATTTTCTAAACTTCTTTTTTAAAGTTCAAACTTTTTTTCATTAAACCTTGACTTTGTCACGTGTCCCGAAAATCTTTGTCTTAATAATACTAAGACGCTTAAGCATACTCAAACTCTTTTCAAAACTCTTGAAAAAGAAAAAGCTCATCAAATTTCTTTTTGTGTCTTTGTGCACTTTTCTTTTAAAATCTTTTCTAAAGGATGGATATTAGTCTATTCTAGTAGTGATGCAAACCACTATAGTTCTGCAATATGTTGTGAAGTGATTGACATTTCCCGCTTGAATGAAGAGACGTACTCGTGAGAAAGTCCAAGTAATTTTTTTTCATATCAAAACAATGAAAGTGCTCACTTTCTCATACTTGTGGGTAACAGGTTGTGTTTTCCACTCGAATACGACGAAATGTATTTTCAATTTAAAATCAATCAATAAACTTCCGTGGTTACGATTACCACGTACTAGGAGGCCCTGACTTAGTCATTGTATATGAAGGATACGTAGGCACGAGATTCTTGAACTTTTGCCGAGCACAATAATAAAATACTTCTTTTCTCATCACCTCAATATTTTGTAAAAAAAGCAGTTTTGTCATAACACAGATTTTCAAGAGATTCCTACGGAATACTATAGATGTGAGAGGTGCTAATACATTTCTTTTGCATAAGCGATCCCCGTATCAAAATCTCTCATTTTATTTTTTCGTAGGGTTTTATTGATATACAACAAAGTTCGGTGGAGATTCTATTTTCGAGTTAAGTTAATCGATAATTTAATCTCAATTTTTTCCGTCGCGAATGTGCAAGAAATAAGAAGGCTAATATCAATAAGTTCAAGGAGCACATGATGTATGAATTCAAGATGCTTGACTTAGGTATATTGTTCTATTTTTCAAGAACGAAATTTATTAAAACATAAGAGAGTTGATTAAGCATAAGAGAGAGTATGCTAGTGAAATTATTAAAAGGTTTAAGATGAATTTTTGTAGCCCTACAACAACACCTATTGAATCCAATCTAAAGTTAGATATAGAAGATAAGGAAGAGAAGGGGGGATTCCACAAAAGTTAGATAAAGAAGACAAGGAAGAGAATGGGGATTCCACAGTCTCCAAACAACTTGTAGGTTCATTAAGATATCCTTGCAACATCAGACCAAATATCTGTTTTATTGTAGGCTTAGTGAGTAAGTTTATACATGATCATAGAAGATCACACATGAATGCAGTTAGAAAGATCTCAAGATACTTGATAGGTACAAGTTGTAGATGTATTAACTAAAAGATTGAAGACCGACAAATATTTGACTTTAAGGAATACATTAGATGTGTTTAAAATCAAATGAATAATATGAGACTGAATTCATGAGGCATGTTGTTAGTTAATTCAGTCTTAAATTAATTCAAAGTTACTTAAATTGGTTGTTTCATGGTATAAGTAACTTTGTGAATGGTTAGTAATCATGAAAGTTATTTAATTAGCTTTAAGAGGTGGTTTATAAATATTATATGTACACTTTAATGACTAACTCAATCATTCTTTTAGTACAATTCATTATTGTTCTCTCATTTTTTATCTCATACTTCCATCAACCTTTCATTTCTTGTACGGGAAGCAAACACTTCTTATAACAATTTTGACTTTATAGGCAACAACTGCAGACTTCGACACGGACACCGCGACACGACACTGACACAAGCACTCCAACACCAATATGTTAAAACTGTAGGACACCGACACCACTATATATGCCATAGTATTTGAGTTTCATTTATTCATCTAATATCAAAAGAGTTAAAAATATTCTAATCAAAATTAACATCTTTAATTCTTCAATGATAACATTGTTTCAATACATGTTTAACCATTTTAATCGTGCATAAGATTTCTCTAGCAAATGTATAATTCTTTTTTAACGAAAACTTGTCTGAATTATTGGACACTTGTTGTATGAGTGTCATATTGATATCAGACACCGATTCAAAATGTGTTGAAGAAAAGAAAAAAAACTATTTTTTTAGAACACTTGTCTAACTTTTCCAACATTTATTTGACTTTTCCAACACATATCGTATCAATGTCATATCAGTGTCGGACATCGACACGAGTCCCTCACCGCGACACACATACTTCCATCCTTGGTAGCATTCTCTAATACTTCACATTAATAATAAATTAGAAAGTAGCCTTATTGTATTTTGGGATGTTTCTATTATTGAAAAATTGGTTTTGTGTGCTTACAAAGTTTTGTTTCCGAAATTCACCATGCATTCCATGTTTCACAATTTACACTTCACTGCAGCAGGGTGTGGAAATTCTACAAATGTTGGTTCACAGAGAAGGGGTTCCCAAAGGTGCGACCATGTTTGAAAGTTGGGCAGAGTTCATATAAATAGTGTATATGGCATCGTTCTCCACAAGGTTCTTACATCAAGAATAACTTATTTATTTATCTTTTTCATCTCATTTCTACTGATAGCACATGTGAGAAGAAAATTGAAGAATAAGAAGTAAGATATATGGCCAGTTTGTTTCAGCTTTAAAAAAATGGAATTTTTCTTTGTATTTTAGAAAATAGATTTTCTAAAACCGTTTTTTAAAATATTACAAGTTTTTTTATATTCGTTTTTTCTAAAATGAAACATTTAATTTGACATCCTATAACATAAACATACATAATTGAAAACCAAAACTTAGTCAAAATCATAATTTTTTCAAAAAGTTGTATTTCAAAAATGATTTTTATGAAAATCTATTTGAAATAGCTTCAAAATTAAGTGATTTTTTGAAATTTTGATATCCAATTTTTTTTACCATAAATAGATGAAATACTTAAATTCACATTTTAAGAATAACTATTCAAACAAATTTTTCATTTGAAGCTTTTATAAAAAGTTTCTTTGTAAAATTTTTTTTGAGGCATTTTATCGCATTAGGCCCATTAAATTGCATTTAACAAATAGTAATTACATACATCAATAAGAAAAAGGTGGAATACTCTGCTCATGCCTAAAGAAATTGCTAGGATCAACTTCATCTTTTACCTGTGCCAATCTTTCAAAATTAGACTTGAAGTATTTCATGCCCCAAGATTTTGCTTCTTCATAAATTGCATCACCTATGTTCATTCCTATATCAAGGTCCCTATAATTCAAATATGCAACTCTTGGACCCTTTGAAACATATGGTGTCATGTATGCATATAACCTTCTCATCCAATCTATATGCTTTGAAGCTTCTTCATTTGAATCCCAACTTACCAAATATTGGATATCATAAATATTCCCATTTCTATGTGGAAATGGAGTTTCTGATTCTGAAATCTCACTCATTTTCCCTCCATAGGGTGTCATAATCAAAGTTGGTGCTTCCTCTTCAAGAAACATGTTCCATAATCCTTCCAAACCTGAAAATCATTTGGTTCTGTCACAAAGTCTGATTTCGCTTTGAAACTCGGTGATGTTTGGTTTCTTTGAAGTAACACTTCCAATGAATCATTGATGGAATAGCCACCAAAATAAAGAACAGATTGAATCCAACTCATCTCAGTGTAGTTTTCATTTTGCAAACCTAATTCTGCAAAGCTATTATCCATCAAAGGAAGCAAGTTTTCAGCTTTTCCAAGATATAGTCCTGTGAAAGAAACAAGTACTTTTTTTCCACCAACTCTTATAACTGAGTGAAGAAAAAGCTCATTGGGAAGCTTATAAGCTATACTTTTCCATTTCATTAAAAGGGTTGTGGCATTTTGATCTAAACTTTTTCGAATACCGAAAATTGTTACTATTGAAGGAACATGCACAAGGTTGATTTTCCATGCAGTAATCACCCCAAAGCTTGAACCTCCACCTCCTCTTATAGCCCAAAACAGATTCTCGCCCATCAATTTTCTATCAAGTATCTTCCCATTAACATCAACTATTTGAGCATCGATTACGTTATCGGTTGCAAGTCCATATTTTCGAAGCAATGTACCGAATCCACCTCCACTGAAGTGTCCTCCTACACCAATAATAGAACAACTACCAGCTGAAAAACCATGAACATTTGTTTGATTTGCAATGGCATAGTAGAGTTCTCCAAGTGTAGCACCTGATTGAATCCATGCAGTTTCTTCTTTCATGTCAATAGTTATTAACCTAAGGTTTGTGAGATCAATGATAAGGAATGGAACATTAGAGATATAAGAAAGACCTTCATAGTCATGTCCACCACTTCTAACTCTTATTTGTAGGCCTTGTTTTTTTGAACAAACTATTATTGTTTGGATTTGAAATAGGCCATTTGGTGTAACAATAAGGTTTGGTTTTGGAACTGAAGTATCTGAAAATCTATGGTTTCTGATGGAAGATTGTAAGAGAGATGCATAAGATGTACTGTTTTTAGTGAGTATTACTTTTGTAGTTGAGTTTGAATAAGATGAAAAGCATTGAAGAAAAGTAGTTTCAAGGTCATAAGAAATAGACGTTTGAGAGAAAATTGAGATGAGAAAGATGATTGAAATGAGTGATAATTTTATGCATGCAAATGCCATGTTTATTTGAAGACAATATGATGGACTAATTTTGGTGCTAATAAACTAGTTATAGAGGTAATTGGTGCGGCTATATAGTGCATGAGACAATATGAATAATGAAGTAAGGAGGTATTAATTAATAATGCACACAAATAAACCATTGGAAATTACAATGTTGGGAGGTTGTATATGCCATTTCCGGCTTTGGATGTAACTGTGTTTTAGGAATCTCAGTTATAAAATTAGCTTAGTTGATATCAATATATGCTAATGTTTATGAATCAAAGATAATCTAATATCCATAAATTAGTGTTACCTTTAGAGCTAAGTGCGACACTTTGAAATCCACCATCTCAATATCTTGATGAATTTTTGCTACATGATGGCGCATTATGGCATATAAAGTCATTCATTATCATAATGGAAAAACACCTAATCCTCAAATTAGTTCGTAATTTCATTGATGGTTTTGGAGTTGATTTAGAGAGGAAGGATGATATTTTTTGGGACTATTCCGCGGATGATTCTTTTTCGGTGGCCTCTTGTTATAACTTTTATGAGGAAAGTTTTATTCCGTTTGGTCCGCCTAATAAACATGATAATGTTTTAGCTTTGATTTGGAAGATGGAGGTCCCTTTCAAAATCAAAGCTTTTGGTTTGAGGCTTTTTGTTAATAGACTTCCAACCAAGGATCTTTTAGTTCATAGGAATATTGTTTTGGCTTTGGATAATACTAAATGTGCTTTTTGTGGTATTGATCCGGAAAGTAGAGATCATTCTTTATTCGGTTGTAATGCGGCGGAATTAGTGTGGAGGGAGGTGGCGGTGTGGATAGGAAAGGAGGTGGGTGAGATGGAAGAAGATTGTTTATCAAGTTTTTCGGATTGGTCCCTTTTTTGTAAAAAAAAAAAAAGCTGAAAGGTGGAAAAATAGGTGTGGTTTGGTTAGCGACCGTTTGGTTCCTTTGGCTAACTAGAAACGGTATTTGCTTTAGAAATGAAGTTTGGAATGTGAATAATACGGTATGGGGTATAAAATATTTGTCTTGGAAATGAAGTTTTGTAGGGGAAATTACTCATTCTATTTGTAGTTTTTATGAATTTAACAAAGATCCTTTGTTATACCTTTCGTAAATCTAATTGATTTGTAATTTCTTCTTTCGCGGGTTTTTCCCGTTTCTTGTGTAAAAAGACTTAGAGAACCCTTAGTTCTCTTTATTAATATATCCTTGCTTACACAAAAAAAGTAGACTATCATCACCTCGTATGGAAAAAATTGTGAAAGTATGATTTACTTGGAAGAATGTGAAGTTGAGTTGGTGTAATTTAATACTCAAACAAAATTAAAATGATTTGTGTGTATCTTCTCTACTTAGCGGTGAAAAATTGAGACTGAACCATTGATTTGATTCAATTCGTATTTTAAAGAAAGTCGTCATCACCAAATTTTATTGTTTCTAAAGGAAATAAAAAAATGAAGTAAAACCTAAAGAAATTTTTAAAACAAAACTTTTTAGTCCCATCCAAAGAACCCGCAGTCATATAAGCCCAATTCCGTTCATTTTTTAATTGGTTTTGCTGGATTGGGTTATGACGTACCGCAAGTTAATATAAAAGGTTTAATTGGTTCAACATAAATTAAAATTTAACATACATTCAACATAAATTCAAATTCAAATGACTACAACAAAAATTCAGCATCAACATAAAATCAAATTACAACTTGAATAGTATTATCAATGAAATTCCAATAACACCAACTTCAATAGTGCAACCAACTTTTCAACTTCCACCAAGAATAGCATACTCATGACACGACACACCACATTCATTCTCTGCATCATAAAATGTAAGTAAATTAATCTCACACTGTACTTACTCTAAATAGAAATCACCTAAGCGTGAATAGAAAATAGTTGACACACTTATTTAATAGGATAATTACAAAGCTATGTACAACTAAATTGTTACTCTCTGAATTATATAAGAATATCACAGTGGTATGATTGAGATACACGAAACAACAAATTCTACCCTTCCTACTTGATAAAAAAGCAAGACTGAAATATCAGTTTTCTTTGAATGCATCTTTGAATGCTAAATAAGCACATAATACTCGGTGAGAATGAAATATAAGTAATCTTTGAACGAAATATCACATAGCAAGAATGAAATATCAGTATGTTAAATGAGCACAGAGCACATAATAGTGTAATACTATGCAAGAATGAAATATCAGTAATCTTTGAAATAAGCATCCATATGTTCCAAACAATTAGCATACACTTTCAGGCAAGATCGAGAGCGCATACACTTTCAGGCAAGATCGAGAGCTGGGCCGTAAGATTGTAAGATCTTTTTATCGTGTGCTTTTGTAGCAAGATCGAGATCTTTAAGATAAGATTGTAAGATCTTATTTGTTATATTTATGTATTTTGAGCTACTTATTTTGAAGTTGATTTTTTAAGCTACTAATTTTGAATTTGATATTTTGAGCTTATTAAAATAGAGAATGATGGTTATGAAATATTAATTAAATTAGTTGGATGTTGTGATTTATAGGTTATCTTGTTCATGTATTATACTTTTCATGTTTTAGTCCTTGTGAATTAATTTACCATTTTGCCCTTCAATAACCTTAAGTGCTGTGCAACGATCCTAGTTTTACTATCTTTTCCGGACCATCCGATCCTACTTAAAATCCAGTGTTTGACTACCTTGCTTACAACACTGCAACGGTTAGCATACACTTACAAACTAAACAAATGAACACAACTCAGCCTCAAACAATTGCTTAGTTTGATAAAATAAAATTTTCATAAACCATTAATATTAGCACCACAACGATAAATCTTTCATAAACCATTAATATTAGCACCACAACATTCTTTGTGAACCGCATAGCACGTTGAACCGATCCATTCCGCCCAAAATCCAAATACCTTTTGTTTTTCTTTTCGGTTTTCACCGGTTGGGCCGGTGGGCGGGTTTTGTCCACCTTGACTCTTACATCACATTCACCCATTCTAAAAGAAAATTTCTTATACACCGGCATAAAGTAATTAGGTTACGTTGCATCAATAGATTTGGGTTGAAACTACCACACCAGTGTTTCTCTATCGTCACATTCACGCCAAAGTTTCCTTATCGCCATTGAAATTGAATCAAAACCTATAATTTCTATTCCCAATTCCATGTCTACCTGCACCAACTGCACCGGCACCTCTCTTTTCCGTGACGACGAAACCGGTGACCTCTTCTGTTCCTCCTGCGGCGCCGTTCAACCCTTCGACCAATACGAATCCTTTTTCGGCGGCATCAACGGTCCACAAGGAACCTTCGTCCGCATCGGAACCTCAGGTTCAGGTAGCAACTACTCTTACAAAGAGAGAAAACTCTTCGCCGCGCGTAATTCCATTGAAGAGTTCACTAACAGGTTAGGGCTATGTTCCAAAACTATTGAAATTAAATCCATGATTTCTGATATCACCGACGGTGAGTTCGGTCAGGGAAATTGGTTTCAAGTTCTGATTGGGGCTTGTTGTTATGTCGTAATGCGGAAGGGTGATCGGCCTTTGCCTATGGCGGAAATTGCTTCTGCGCTTGATTGTGATGTTTATGAGCTTGGGAAAATGATTGTTAGGGTTATTGATTTTTTGGATTTGAGAGGGAATGAGTTTCCTGAGTTTGATATTGTGTATTCGTTGGAAAGGACTATTAATAGTTCTTATTGTTTTGCTGATGTTGATAGGAGTTTGGTTGATAAAATGAAGAAGCAGGGAGTGTTTTTGTTGCAGTGTGCTGTGAAGTTGTTTTTGAGTACGGGTCGTCGACCGCTTCCGCTGGTAGTTGCGATTTTGGTTTTGGTTGCTGAGATTAACCAGGTTGAAATTCGTATGGAGGATTTGGCAAAGGAGGTTCATGTTGTGGTTTCCACTTGTAGAACTAGGTATAAAGAGCTTCTTGAGACGCTTGTGAATGTTGCACAAGTGTTGCCTTGGGGAAAAGATATAACTAAGAAGAATATTGTTAAGAATGCTCCGTTTGTGATTCAGTATATGGAGAAGAGGTCAATGTCAAAACCTGTTGAGAAGAAGAAGAATGTTGAACAGACTAGGTTTGATTTGGAAGATGTGGTTGCGGAGTGTTTGGCTCAAGAGAATGGATATGAGTATGGGGTTGATGGATTAGTCTCCCGAAAAGATTCTCAGTATCTTTCGTTGAAGAGTAATGCGGATAGAGAAGGTATCAGGGATGTTGATACATTGCAAATTTCGCCTGAATGTTTATCCTTGATGTATGAGAAGTTTTTAAATGAGAATCGCGGTGCTATGTTGTCAAGGAGTGCGAATGTTCAGAAACGGAAAAGGGTGGAATTTGATTTTCATGAGTGTAGGGAATGGTGGGATGGAGAATCAGAACTGAGCAGAAAAGTTATACTGAGAAAGTTACTAGAGAAGGATATTGGGGCGGAAACCATGCCACCATCGTTTGTTAATGGTCAATTGAAATGTAAAATAAGGCGAGAGAGGATCAATGCTGCAAGGAAGCGGATAAAAAGAATAACTCATCCATTCCATGTTGATTGTGATGATACAGTCCCTTCTGGCATTTTAGATAGCACTTGCACTAAGAAAAGGAAGAAGAGAAGAGGAGTGGTAGTTGATGACATTGATTGGGAAGACTTGATTATTGAGACACTTATTCTTCATCAAGTGAAGGAAGAAGAAATTGAGAAAGGGCATTACAATACCTTACTAGGCCTACACGTGTTTAACTCCGGCGTTGTGTAAGAGAGGTTTAAGATAAGTTTCAGATTTACTGGCATTTTAGTGATCTATTGAATAATGATATTTTCTGATTGACAACAATTTTATGATAGAGCACAGATATTTTCATACTGCAAATTTTATCCTCAAACTTTTTATATATTCATTCATTGGTAATACAAGTAGAGGTCTCAGGAAGAAAAACATCTTGCTGATCAGAGGTCTCAGGAGTTATTAGAAAATAAGAAGACAATTGAGGATTTGAAACAAAAGATACACGAACTTTCATCTATAAGAAAACCTACTGAATTATCTGGAGTATCTTCTAATGTGAATGCTGAAAGTGATACAATACAGCTTTTGAAAAGCAGTTTAGAGCTTGAAAAATTACGTGCAAAGCATGCAAGGGAAAAGTTAAAACATGAAAGGAAGAAGTTTGATCATGAAAGGATGAAATTTAAATATGAAGAAAGTTGTCGTAACATTTTACAGCAGGAATTGCACCGTTTAAAGCTTAATTGTATTAAAAATTACAATCATCTTACTATGCTGGATGCATCCTTTTCACCTGTCGTAGGAAGTATACATGGCCCAGCTAAGGTTAGTTTCCTTGCTGAACTTCAGTAATACAAGTTCACAATTAAGTTTGTTCTTTTGTATCCTTTGATCACCATGGCACATAGAGGTTTCCATATGAATGCATAATAAGTTTAATATTGATATCGTTGATAATAGTATTGTCCTTAAATGTTAATAGTGAACTTAATGTTATTATACATACAAACTACAAGAGACAGCTGCAATGGTAGTAAAAAACAGCTTTTATTATGCATTACAAATTTTCTGTTAAATCTGAAATTGAATCTAAAGTCCCTTCAATTATTAATACATGGATAGTAATTTTAGGATGACAGTTTTTTATTGGCAGAAGAGGAAGACAACTCCTGGTAAAACTGTATTAATTGGATGAGTTTTTGCTAAAAGCTGAAACTGTCGACTGTAATGGTATTTGATCACAAAATCTTTTGCTCATGTTAATTTTTAGCTTATAGTTTTTTGTGGTTTAGTTTCTTTAGAAGCAAAACTTATGTTGGTAACCAGTTTTCTCTATCAGTATAGGTATGTAGATAAAAGGGGCAGGCAAGCTGTATGCAATGGATTTTGTATACGATTCTTATGGTTGTGAAAAATAATTTTATAGCTCCCTTTATTGTTTTGCTTATTTCATTGTATTAGTGGTTCCTACTGTGATAATTTTTAATGGTCCCTTTTCATTGGATATGGATGGTTTGTGTTGAACATAGATATTGTAAAGGGAATGGTCTTAAGTTGAAATTTTATACTTTGACTATTTCTTTTAGATAGTTATGTACTTATGTTTTCATGTATATCTTATACTTGTACAATTGTGTGATCATTCTTTTTTTGGATGATTGGATTGCAGTGTCAGAATATGCCTTGCATACAGAAACCTGATGTCATGACTCAACTCTACAATCTAGGTATACCATGCGTACTGATTTATGTACCAATGTCAAGTGCCCTTTCTCAGAAGGTGCCGAGTTCATTGATGCTGTTACATTCTTGCTTTTAGAAAAGATCAAGAAGCATCTATTTCAGCAAAGACAGTTTGATTCATCAAGTTTCAGATCCCTTTCAGGCAATTATAATAATGGACAGTGTTCTAATCAGGATGTAGTTCCATGTACCGATAGCATAAGTTGTGATGTGTCATGCTGTTTGAAAAACCAAGGGGCTTGTCGTATTCAACCAGATGTTCGTATTGGTGTTACCATATGCCAACTTAGTGACATTCTCTCATTGTTGGAGCTTGTTTCAATCAAAATGGTATTTCTTTTTGTACTTCAAGTTAATATGGTCCTTTCATTAAGTTATGTTTTTAATGCTCCGATTTTAAATGACTGTATTGCTGTACTTTCATTCCTCCTCAGCAAGGTTTTCTTTTGGAAGTCACTTTTATAATTGGAAAATAAATACCATATATGACCTACTTTATAAATTAAACATGGCCAGTGTCCAAGAAACAGATGTTAGTTGTAATTTTCTGAGACAAGTGAACTTTTAAATCTGGCTCTAAGATATTCGTACTTGTCATCCTGAAATATTAAATTTTGTATTTCAATGTTGTCTTCTCAAACATATTGGACCTTTGTTGTAATTAGAAACTGCATGGATAATGTTTACCTTGTAGCAAAATTACTTTCTTGGTTCCTTATATTGATGATTGCTTCTTTCTACATCGTCATTAAAGCTAGCTAATTTAAGGGATATTTTAATAGCTTCTGTTTGTGGTATGGGTTCATTTAAAATTATCCATGGTCGAGCTTTCAAATCTTTCTGTAAGGGGTATGATGAGTGGCCTGGATAAATCTCTAAACTCCCGGGCTTCTAGTTTGATAGCTTCACCTCAACCCCCCCTTTTTTTTATTCTTCAAATGTTTCTCGGACTGCCTCTTTAATAATGAAAACCTTGTCAATGTTCTATTTTTTGTTTTTGTGACATTCAACTTGTCTTTACTCAATTGCTAATTTTTTATGTTCTCATATTTCCTTTATTTTAATGGTTCCTAAGCCTGATCATGTAGTTTTCTCTTATAATTCAGGGCTGGCAATGGACCAACACAGAACTTGTTCCTCAGCTGCTTCATGTACTGGACTCTTGTGTGGTGGAGAACGCTGCGGTTGCTATCATTGCTCTTCTTGGTCAGCTTGGAAGGTAAATTGACCTTTGTTTGATGATATTGTTTTAAAGTTTGTGATCTGTTTCTTTTTCTATTCTTTTTAATCTTTTTCTTTATCAGGTTTGGAGTTGATGCTGGTGGATATGAAGACCAAGGAATTGAAAATTTGAGATCTATATTATTGTCTTATCTAAACAACTTTTCCATCAAAGCAGGCACTTCTCTTCAAATTGCTGCAGCCACTGCTCTGTTTGCCCTTCTTCCTCTTGATTTAGAAGCAGTTTTGAAGAATGAGTTTAATCTTTCAGCATATTCTAGTAAATCTATTTCTGATGACACTGAAGGTTTAAAGAAGTGGTTTTTTGGACTAGCGGAACATCAAAGGGAATCGCTATATGGCATTTTAAAATGCACTGATTAGTTTTTATTTTATTTTAAATCAGTACCTTCAGATGAATTGATGTAATATTTTTGTTCCGATTCATCGAGGTTACTCGTTGAAAAGCTGTACAGGTTATAGGAAATTAGGCGGCTGAGAGCTGATGTAGCTGTCAAATTTTGTACACTATTTTTTTGGGGGAGAATATCTTGTTTCCATATTTATATTGGTTAATCTATGTAAATTTATAATTTTAAATACCGATTTTGTTTCCAAAGTGGCGTTTATCGTCCAAATTGTTCAGTGCAATTGTTTTTTATCAGTTTATCAGATTCTTAACACGATAGGATCATCAAAGAGTTAAGAATTCCAAATAGTATTCTATGTTAGATATTTGTAAGAACATTAAGAACACCACAAAAACAGAAAAGCAATGTTTAAGTACTGCATCAGTATCATACAACATTAAAAACACCAAACACAGAAAAGTTCAAAGTATATCTTTTATTTGTCTATTTCATTCAAACAACACTGCATCAGTGCCTTATTCCCAGCTCTCGCACTTCTTGTCTTTTAGCTGCATAGTTGAAACTGGAAGTGGAGGAATACTCTGCTCATGTCTGAACACATTTTCAGGATCAACTTTGGTCTTAATTTTCACCAACCTGTTGAAATTATCTTTGAAATACATGCTCCCCCAAGAAGTTGCTTGTATAAAGCTTGTATCACTCTTCTTATTCATTCCCAAATCAAGATCTCTATAATTCACATATGCTTCCCTTGGAAACTTAGACACATAAGGAGTCATGTAGTTATAAAGCTTCCTAATCCAATCAACATGCTTTGATTCATTCTTATCACCATCTTGCCAAAGAGTTAGATACTGAATTTTGTAAAGTGTTCCATTTCTGTGAGGAAAAGGGATATCAGATTCCGAAAAGTTGTTCATCATGCCTCCATATGGATTCCAAATCATCAAAGGACTATCTTCTTCTAACAACCTTTGCCATAATCCTTGTAAACCGGTCTCCGGTATCGATTCTCTTACGAAATCCGACTTTGCTTTGAAGTAATTCTTGAAGGTTGATTTTCCTTGAAGCAAAACTTCAGGTGGCGTATCGTTCGGGAAGCCTGCAATATACATAACAGATTTGATCCAACTAGTTTCCATGCAATCTTGTTTAGTCAAACCTAATTCTGGAAAGCTTTCCTCCATAACTTGAAGGAGTTTCTCCGAATCACCGAGAAACTGAGCATTGTAAGAAGTAGTAATAGTTCTTTGAGTTTTGTTTGCAACACTAGCTGGCTGAATGATAACTCTCATAAAGAGATTTTCATCAATATTTGGTGCCACCTCTTGCCATCTATGAGCAATCTTAGTTCCATCTTGTTCTAAGCTTTTCGTGACGGTAAAAACCGTTACAGTTTTAGGAACAGGAACAAGCTTAATCTTCCACCAAAGAAGAATACCAAAACTTCCTCCTCCACCACCTCTAATAGCCCAAAATAAATCTTCCCCCATAGATTTTCTATCAAGAATTTCTCCATTTGCATTGACGATTTTCGCGTCGAGAACATTATCGGCTCCAAGTCCATATTTTCTCATCATGGACCCATATGCACCTCCTGTTATATGTCCACCAACACCTAAACTTGTGCAAAGACCTGCAGGGAAGCCATGAACTTCACTTTTCTTATGTATTCTATAATAAACTTCTCCAATAGTAGCACCGGCTTGAATCCAAGCGCTATTATCTTCGATATCAACGTTCACATCGCGAAGTTTGGCAAGATCAATGATTATAAAAGGCGATTCGATTTCCGAAACATAAGATAGTCCTTCATAATCATGACCACCACTTCTTACTCTTAAATGAACACCAAGTTTCTTTGAACAAACAACACCTATTTTGACATGAGAATCAGTTAAAGGCGTGAATATAAACTCGGGTTTTGGAGCCGAAGGTACCAAATACCTTAAATTCTGTGCTGAAGAATTAAGGATATTGTTGAATGAAGCATTGTTTGGTGTGTAAATTGTTGCATAAAATGGTGCTGCTTTGTCTGAATAAAAACTTAGACATTGCACAAAGTTTTCTTCAAGAGAAGCTGATTTTGCTAATGAAATTGTTGATATCAAGAGGATTAAAATTGCTAAGTTTGAAGTTGATGATGAAAACATGGTTTTGATTTGTGTTGTGTTTGGGTTTCTATAGTTTGTGATAATGTGATGTATTTAAATATAAGCTATAGTGCTAATGTGATGGAAAATTTTACGTGTACTTTGAGGTAAGTAAACAACATAAAGTTGAAGAGTGTTGGCATTATCTTGAAGGAAGTATTCATATCTTAATCATGAAAGTGTGGAATATGAACTTTATGATATATCTTTGATTAGAAGACCGTCGACCTTATTATCTTGGAATATGAACTTTCAAGTTAATTATTTTAATAGTTTATAGAATCAGTTAATGTATTTGAATAATATATAATAAATCACATTGATTATTCAAAGAATCTAATTTTTTTATTTTTTTATTTTATAAATAGGACAAGAGGAAAGTATATTTTATTGTCATAAAGTACTTAATAAAAATATATTTAAAAATAAAAAATCACTATAAAAGTACTAAATTAGATATTAAGAATGTGATTACTATTCAAAAATAAAAATCACTTTTATAATTTTCATAGTATGAACTAAAATTTAAATAGTCTTTTGTTTCTGATAAGTTTATGTGCTTTTGATTTTCAGACATATATCTTATTTTTTGAAAATGATTTTTAAATGTTAAAATTTTTTTGGTTTTAATCCTTAAAATTAAAATTTACAGAAAAATTCGAAAGAAAATCTACATGAAACATGCAAATTTTTCTATGGATTTTAACTTTAGAGATTAAAAGAAAAAAATTTAACATTCAGGATAATTTTCAAGAAAATAAGATACTAGACAGAAATTCTTAATAGTTTTTTCAATTTTTTTAAGCCATTAATTAAAAGTTCATTTTTAGTCTAAAAATAAAAAGTTAATCTTAATAGTGTTTTCAATTTTTTTAAGCAAGTATCTTAAATATAGAAATTCTTCACTTTTTATTAAAGATTTTCTTAAAACAATATTATATTTTTCTAAATCCAAAACAAACTCACTCTGAATTACATTGGTGGTCCATCAAAATCAAAGCAACAATCTCCAAGTCTAAAATGAAATTATTTAGAAAATTTATTTTAAAGGAAATATATTTTATAAAATTAACTTTAATCAATTAAATTAAACATAATTCTTTTATAGGAATGCATTCACATAAATCTGACTTGATTATTCTTAAAAATACACAAACATATCAAAGTAATGTAAAATTTCATTAACCTTTTCTTGAAAGTGAATTCAAACATGTATTTATCTTCATTTTTTTTTTAAAGAGGAACATGTTGTATTCTGTAATTACATCATATTATTATTCAAAAACCGACAAATTCTGCATTTGTTTGTTAGATTATCTACTATGTTCTCTTTCAAGCAGAAGTTTTTTTACACTTGTACCGTCGTTGATACTTTTTAACGGACCTCCTTCTATTTAGTAGGGACTTTTTATACAAGAGAGTCTTTACCTTTCGAGAATCAACATGAGAGAACATTTTTATTTTGAGAATCTCTTTTTGGAATAACACATTTTTTTTGTGTGATCAAGGATAACATATAAGGGAGAACTAAGGGTTCTCCAACCTTTTTACACAAGGAATCGGTAAAAACCGAACAAAAAAGAAATTACAAACCAATTGACCTACGACAAAAAACCTACCGGATCTTTGCAAAAGTCGTAAAGACTACAATTGAGGTGAGTAGCTTCCCACAAAAAGACCACCTCCAAACCAACAAATTTATATTCCACACCATAGTGTTAATGCTCAAATCCTCATTTCGGAAGCAAAAACCATTATGAGTCAACCTAATCACCCAAGAAGTGGCAAGCCAAAAAACACCCAATTTTCCCTCTTTTAAATTTTTTACACGACAAATTAAGTATCATCCCATAAAATGTGGGAGCCAATCATCCTCCTTCAAGAACGAAAAACCCACCCAACATTATCACATACATTTTTTTCAATGTGCATAACATCTAAATTATGGCGCAACAAGTTTGACTCCCAATAAGGAAGATCAAAAAATATGCTTTTCTTCCTCCACTGTCTCGATCCTTCTTCAACCGTTTTTTTTCTCGTTTTCTTTTGCCTTTAACATTAGATTCTACCACTTTCCCAAAGGTAACATTAAATCCTTTTAGCTGGTCCAAGATGTCTACCCCTGACAAAGTAGCAGGAGCATCTCTTTGCTTAATTTTTCCATTAAAACAAGATCGACTCAATCTAAATTTATGACCTTTTACTAAAAATCGACGATGACCCATAAAACACCATTTCCGCCTTTCTTTAGTCTATAATTGTCAGTGTCCTTATTACAAGTGGGGCAAGCAAGTTTAGTGTACGTGTTCCAACCTGATAAAGTTCCAAATTCACACATCTATATTATTTCCAGTTGCCTGTTTTCCAAGAATGATCGTTGATGTTTGCTTCATGCACTCCCAAGGAGGGCGATTGTATGGGATAAGAACCACTGGCGAAAATACTATAGTTTGTACTCATCACACCAAATGGGTTGAAGCCATCATTGGATATGCCAAGCCGTACATTTCGAGAATCTGCGGCAAATTCTGGATGAAGTAAGTCAAATGCTTTTCAAGCCTCAGAATCTCTAGGATGTCTCATCATTCCATCTTGATTACCCTCCAATGCATGCCATCTCATAGGCTCTGCGGTTTTGGAACACATAAAAAGTCTTTGCAATCTTGGCTTTAGTGGAAAGTAGCGTAGTATCTTTGCAGGTTTCTTCTTCTTGTCATCCTTCCACCTAGATATCATTCATCTTTTTCATTCTTCTAAGTCTTGATTTTCTTCACCCTAATATAACATACAATCATTTGGGCAAGCATCTATCATGGTATAATCAAGACGAAGTTTGTTGATGATTTTCTTAGCCTCATAAAATGAAACAGGAATCTTGGCATCTACAAACACATCTTTTAATAACTCTATGATCAAAGTCATTGCTTTGTCACTTATTCCACACAAACACTTTATATGATACAATTTAACTAAAAAGGACAACTTTGAGTACTTTGTACACCATTCATATAAACGTTGATTAACATCTTTTAACAACTCAAAAAGGTCAAATTTATCTTCATCACGCATCAAATTACGCCCTTCATGGTTAAGCTCAGAAGATGAACCGAGATTATTATGACTATTTGGGGTAAATCCAAATGCATCATGGACCATGTCCTCCATTTCATTTTGCGGCTGAAAGGTATCGTTTGCAGTATGTCTTCCTTCAATTTCTTGAGGCTCATTTGTACACTCGATCCTTCACCGTGCCAACTCCAAACTTTGTAATTTCTAGAAAAAGGTCTATTTTTTAGGTCAACATAAGCTTCATCTCATGTTCTCCACTTTTTGAAACCACATTTTGAACATGGACACTTAATCTTAAGACCATCAATAGATTTATGCTCAAATGCAAAATTCAAAAAAATTATTAATCCATTTTCATATTCAAGCGTGTCATGTGGTTTGTCAATCCATGAATTATCAATTGCCATGACTACAAAAGAAACCATTTTCATTAGGTTACTTTTGCCAATAATATAACAGAACTATAATAGAACTATATTGTGTCTTGTGTGTGAGAATTATAATAGAGATATTAGTGTAGTTATTAGTTAGGAGAATGTGTTTTAATTAATATTAGTGTTGTTATTATTTTGGGTAATTTTTTGTACATAAAATGTGTGTTTTTATTAGTAAAATAATATAAATGTTTAACAAAATTTAAATATTTAAATATGACAAGATGGCTATATAACAAGTACTTACTATGCAAAATTTTTTGTGAATTTCTTTATCCACCTCCCTATCTTCTTGGTTACTCCTGGCGAAAACTCCAAAATGCCCCTTGTTTCGGAAATGCATTTTCGAAGTCACTTTTTTTATGAGAAAAAAGGTGGTTTCGAAAATGCACTTCTGAAAAAAATGTTTTTTTTGATGAAAAAACCTGATTTCGGAAATGTACATTCGAATTTTTTTTCCAGAAAATAGGTGATTTCGGAAGTGCATCTCGGAATTCACCCCCCTTAGAAGAATTCGGAAATGTACTTCCGAAATAAGGTATGATACAGAAGAAAAATAACAAACAACAACGATTCGTAGGCACGAGATTCTTGAACTTTTGCCGAGCACAATAATAAAATACTTCTTTTCTCATCACCTCAATATTTTGTAAAAAAAGCAGTTTTGTCATAACACAGATTTTCAAGAGATTCCTACGGAATACTATAGATGTGAGAGGTGCTAATACATTTCTTTTGCATAAGCGATCCCCGTATCAAAATCTCTCATTTTATTTTTTCGCAGGGTTTTATTGATATACAACAAAGTTCGGTGGAGATTCTATTTTCGAGTTAAGTTAATCGATAATTTAATCTCAATTTTTTCCGTCGCGAATGTGCAAGAAATAAGAAGGCTAATATCAATAAGTTCAAGGAGCACATGATGTATGAATTCAAGATGCTTGACTTAGGTATATTGTTCTATTTTTCAAGAACGAAATTTATTAAAACATAAGAGAGTTGATTAAGCATAAGAGAGAGTATGCTAGTGAAATTATTAAAAGGTTTAAGATGAATTTTTGTAGCCCTACAACAACACTTATTGAATCCAATCTAAAGTTAGATATAGAAGATAAGGAAGAGAAGGGGGGATTCCACAAAAGTTAGATAAAGAAGACAAGGAAGAGAATGGGGATTCCACAGTCTCCAAACAACTTGTAGGTTCATTAAGATATCCTTGCAACATCAGACCAAATATCTGTTTTATTGTAGGCTTAGTGAGTAAGTTTATACATGATCATAGAAGATCACACATGAATGCAGTTAGAAAGATCTCAAGATACTTGATAGGTACAAGTTGTAGATGTATTAACTAAAAGATTGAAGACCGACAAATATTTGACTTTAGGGAATACATTAGATGTGTTTAAAATCAAATGAATAATATGAGACTGAATTCATGAGGCATGTTGTTAGTTAATTCAGTCTTAAATTAATTCAAAGTTACTTAAATTGGTTGTTTCATGGTATAAGTAACTTTGTGAATGGTTAGTAATCATGAAAGTTATTTAATTAGCTTTAAGAGGTGGTTTATAAATATTATATGTACACTTTAATGACTAACTCAATCATTCTTTTAGTACAATTCATTATTGTTCTCTCATTTTTTATCTCATACTTCCATCAACCTTTCATTTCTTGTACGGGAAGCAAACACTTCTTATAACAATTTTGACTTTATAGGCAACAACTGCAGACTTCGACACGGACACCGCGACACGACACTGACACAAGCACTCCAACACCAATATGTTAAAACTGTAGGACACCGACACCACTATATATGCCATAGTATTTGAGTTTCATTTATTCATCTAATATCAAAAGAGTTAAAAATATTCTAATCAAAATTAACATCTTTAATTCTTCAATGATAACATTGTTTCAATACATGTTTAACCATTTTAATCGTGCATAAGATTTCTCTAGCAAATGTATAATTCTTTTTTAACGAAAACTTGTCTGAATTATTGGACACTTGTTGTATGAGTGTCATATTGATATCAGACACCGATTCAAAATGTGTTGAAGAAAAGAAAAAAAACTATTTTTTTCGGAAATGCATTTTCGAAGTCACTTTTTTTATGAGAAAAAAGGTGGTTTCGAAAATGCACTTCTGAAAAAAATGTTTTTTTTGATGAAAAAACCTGATTTCGGAAATGTACATTCGAATTTTTTTTCCAGAAAATAGGTGATTTCGGAAGTGCATCTCCGAATTCACCCCCCTTAGAAGAATTCGGAAATGTACTTCCGAAATAAGGTATGATACAGAAGAAAAATAACAAACAACAACGATTCGATTTATTTAAAGGATGAATATTACATCTATCACATTACATAAAATTAAAGTTACATATTGTTAAACACAGGTAGGTGAGGATGAGTCAACATTTTGATAACGTCGGCCCCCGATCTTTGAAGTTTCGCATCCAACTCGATCGGACCCTTCGAAGAAAATCGGTCGAAAGTTGTCCACAAAACCGCTAAATCTTCGTCGTTCTTGACCTCGAATGTGGTGAACTCAACGTCTCCGCCGTCGTTAAGCGATGGCGAGCGGTACTCAAGCTTGACAATCTTTCGATTTTCCGGATATTGCAATAGCGTGTTGAGCGACATTATCAATTCCGCAAACGGCGTGTCGCGCGAGAAGTGGAATTGGAACGGCATCGGGTAGTCACCAGTGAAGTAGACAAATGCTAGGTGGGAGTAGGTTTGTGTCATTGGTGTTTTGTGGTGT
Source organism: Vicia villosa (assembly GCF_029867415.1). Lineage (NCBI taxonomy): Eukaryota > Viridiplantae > Streptophyta > Magnoliopsida > Fabales > Fabaceae > Vicia > Vicia villosa. The sequence continues at coordinate 230,009 of NW_026705869.1, read as the reverse complement.
GATGAGGATAAAAAAGATTGTGTTGTATTTATAGACTTATTGGAGTAATAATGGCCCAACAAACCTTATCTTACATTCAGTGGATGTTTCGGAAATGAACTTCCGAAATAAGTCCAAAAACATGTATATTACGGAAATGAACTTCCGAATTATGCAGAAACAAAGGTGAAAAATCACATTTTGTGCATTGCATTATGTTTTAAGATAACAATAACAATTACATACAAAATAAGCACAACATAAACAATGACAACATTAAACATACTTATATTATATATGTATTGAATCGGTTTGATTTTACATGGTAGACGACAATACATACAAAAATGACACGCACCGGCCATTACAAAAAAACGGTCCGGTCAAAACTAAAATCGGTGGCGCTTAGATCTAAAATCGGTATGTTCTTCGACCGCTCTCTATTTTCCTCACGCTCTTGCTTCATCATTTCTTCAAACTCCGCCATTCTTTCAACGAAAGGATCCGGCCAAGTCTCCGCCTCATTTGTATGATGTGCCGTCCACTGACAAGAGGTAGCCGGTATAGGACACCCCGGTTTCAAAAAAACTTGCACGAAGTGGCGCGATCTTAGATATCCGATACATATGATGCGGCTCGACGCGTCCAAAGGCCAACGACTATGAAGTGGAGAGATGTTTACCTCAAATTGTAGCTTTCTATGCTCCATTTAACGTGATCAACGGTTTGAAACTTGATTTTGAGACGAAAAATTGATTGATATTGATGGAAGTTTTGGAGAGGGTTTGAGTTTGTTTTGGAGAAAAATGATGAAATAGTGAAGGAGGGAAAATGGTATATGAACACATTATTTCAGAAATGTACTTCCGAAATAATAGCTTACTGTTAAAAACAACGTATTTTTTGAAATTTCATCCATTTCGGAAATACATCTCTGAAAACACCAAATTTTTGGAGATTTCGGAGATGTATTTCTGAAGTCTGAAAAAATTAAAAAAAAAAAAAATACTTCGGAGATACATCTCCGAAGCATGGACAAGTTGGGGTTTTCGTTGGGGTCAATAAAGAAATTCTCAATTTTTTTTATAAAATTCCTTTATAAAATATGTCACGTGGCATGTGACAATCCATAAGTATTAAAAGTACAATTTATCCTCTGCAAATACTTATTTTCCATTTGTGTCCCATGATGAATGCAGAGAGAATTTGTTCTCAAAATTTTCAAATACTACAAAAATTTAATTGAATTACTTTAATAACTATACACAAAACACAACAATAGGTTCTCCGCTATATAGTTTATTAGTCATAATAAATTACAGCTTTTAAAACTGCTCTCTCCATTTACAGCTAGCCTCTAATGTCATCTAAAAAGTTAACTAGATCCACAAGACACTAACAACTTTCCCAACCAAAAAATCCAGTAGGCATGTGAAAACCAATCCAAATCCTGATTCTTCAAATATTGTTTTTAAACACTGTGAGATTTTATTATGTCATAAAGTTATCTTTATGCAAAAAAAAAAAAAAAATTCTTTTATGAATTGATTAATGAAGAAGCAAGTTATGAGTTTTACACATTACCCTGTCATAAGCCATTTATCCAAACATGGCCTAATATTCACACAGCTGACATGTTGGTGACAGTAGAATCCAGGTCCGGACAATATACTTATAAGCGGACAAATGTGATTCAACACTTAATCTAAGTATATTAGAACCGCAACACAACCACAACTATATCAAAGGATTTAGTTTAAAATTATTTTTAAAATTTATAAATTATAAATGTTACTAAAACTAAAACTAGAGGAACGGAGGGTAGCGGAATGAAATAGAATAGAATAGAGCGGAATTAAATAGAGCGGAACATAAATTTCATTTCATTGTTTGGATATTTTACGACGGAGCAAAACTAATATTCCATTCCACTGTTTGGAAATTGGACGGAACAGAAAGTATTATAATATTTTTATTCCATTTTTACCCTTTACTTCAAAAACATTACTATGATCAATGTAAAATTTTGAAGGAAAAAATTATAATTGTGTTATTAATTTATTTCATTCTATTGGATACACTCCAATTTTGGTGGAATGAAAAATTAACTAAACTAGTGATATTGGATGGAATAAGTTCCATAATATTCCATTTCATTCCGTTAATTTTTTGTAAAACCAAACAATATAACATAACATGATCCCACTTCATTTCATCCATTTCCATCAATTCAAACATACTCTTAGGATATGTTTGGATATCACGAAAAGAACGGAGCGGAATGGAAGCAGAGTGAAGTGGGATGGAACGCAATGGGACGGAGCGAAACGAAGATAACATTCCATTGTTTGAAAATTTTAGGACGGAATAAGGAAAATTGTCCATTCCGCCCAAATCTGAGGGAAAGAAATATGGTAGTAAGTGATAGATCGGAATGGAATCCATATCACTTATTTCCGCTCCGCTCCATCCGTTTTTAAATTATTCAAACAATAAAATATTATTTTATTTTATTTCATTCTGCTCCGCTCCATCTGATTCCAACAATTCAAACAAAGCCATAGTGTTTCTTATAATTTGTTTAAATTTACATTTCAATTATGTTTTAGAACTTAGGTTTTGGGCCATATAGATGTCTAGGTCTAGAAATAACTCTGACATCCTCCTTTCCTCACTAAATCAAAATTTGTTCTATTTGAAAAGCAAATGAAGCTCTAATTGATTTACAAACAATATTAGTAGTAGGAAGGTTGGTTAAGGTTTCCACTAGGCATGGCAACGGGGCGGGTCGGAGACGGTCTTTACCTCCCCCAAACCCAAACCCGAATCCCCAATCAATCCCCGTTACCCGCCCCAAACCCAAACGGGGATGGGGAATTAAAACCCAAACCCGTCCTTAACGGGTTCGGGTTGGGTTCGGGTATCCCCGCCCCGCCACCATGTATTTTGTAAAATCAATTTTTTTAATAAAAATATTTACTTTTTCAAAAATCAAATTACATTATAAATAACAAAATAAAACAATCTCAAAAAAAATTTATACATATATTTTAAATATTTAAAATAATAAATACAAATCAAATTATTAAAACATTAGCCACATATTTAATAATATAAATTATGAAATATAAATAATAATGTACATGTTGAAATAAACGGGGCGGATTCGGGGACGGGTTCGGGGTGGGTACTAGTGTCCCCATTACCCGACCCATCCCCATGTTTTCTAATCAGGGAAAACCCAAACCCGAACCCAAACCCAGTCAAAGCGGGTTTTCCCCGTCAACTTTGGGGCGGGTTCGGGTGGGTACCCGTGGGTCTGGGTTTTATTGCCATGTCTAGTTTCCACACCTATTTTTGGGATGATAGGCAGGTAAGGAATACACCTCTTAAATTTTAGTTTCTTAAACATCAATTATATTATTTATGATAAAAAAAAAAAACTCTTTTTGTGGTGATATGCAAGAAGGGATAAGATATATTATGATATACCAATCGTTAGTTGGTTTAATGGTGATTAATGCTGGTAGGGAGGATTACAGTTCGATCCTCCGTCGATCCCCGCAACTACAATTAGGAGGTGACTGAAACCACTTGATAACAGAACTGACTTCCGAACCGGATTAAACCGGTAGTTATAAAAAAAAATATATGGTCAACAAATATTATATTATTTATTATAAGAAAAAACAACTATACCTACTGATAACAAAATTACTAACGAGTGTCCAGGGTTACTTTAAATATTCCAAATAAAGAAAATATTTGATAAAAAAGTTAACGATTTTAATTTGTGAAGCATTAACTACACACATTTTCAAAACAAATTTGTTATTTTAAGATTTTAAAGAGTACCACTCGTTAGCATTTATTATGAAATTTGACGTCAAAATCTTGTCCTATGTTTAGACTACTCGTTGAAATTTCAACATGTAACTTCTATAAATACCACACACATTCACCATAACCCAACTCACAGAACAAAACATTCCAATGGCAAAACCAATACTATTCTCTCTATCTTTTCTTCTTCTATCTGTTTTCTTCTATACAACGTTAGCAGCACGACAACCATCATCAGAATCTTTGTCCACGAATTTCCTTAACTGCCTCCAACAAAACACCACAGATCCATCCATTCCCAGCATAGTTTTCCCACAATCAAACCCTTCATTTTCCACTGTCCTTCAAAACTACATTCGTAACTCACGTTTCAACACATCCTCAACTGCCAAACCATTAATCATTGTTACTCCTAAACAACCTTCACATATTCAATCCACCGTTATCTGCGCCAAAAAAGCCAACATTCAAGTCAAAATCAGAAGCGGTGGACATGATTACGAGGGTGTTTCTTATATCTCAAGTCAATCACCCTTTATCATCATTGACATGTTCAATCTAAGAACAATTAACGTTGATGTCAAAAACGAAACTGCTTATGTTCAAACAGGTGCTACACTTGGTGAACTTTATTACGGAATTTATAACGCAAGTAAGGTTCATGGCTTTCCTGCTGGTGTGTGCCCAACCGTTGGTGTTGGTGGTCACGTCAGTGGTGCAGGGTATGGTGCAATGTTGAGGAAATATGGTTTAACTGTTGATAATGTCATTGATGCAGAAATTGTTGATGCTAAGGGTATGCTTTTGAATAGAAAATCAATGGGAGAAGATCTGTTTTGGGCTATAAGAGGTGGCGGTGGTGCTAGTTTCGGTGTTATTTTATCTTATACTGTTAAATTAGTAGCGGTTCCTGAAACTGTTACTGTTTTCCGTATCGAGAAAACTTTGGATCAAAATGCTACTGATATGGTTGTTCAATGGCAACAAGTTGCTCCAACTACTGATAATAGGACTTTCATGAGGCTTCTTTTGCAGCCTATAAGTTCTCCGACTGAGAAAGGAGCAACAACGATTAGAGCTTCTGTGGTTGCTTTGTTTCTTGGAGGTGCCGACGAAGTGGTGGGAATTCTAGGTAAAGAATTTCCAGCTCTAGGATTGAAAAAAGCAGATTGTCTTGAAATGAGTTGGATTAATTCTGTTGTGTGGTACAACGACGAGAAGAAATTCAAAAGCGGTGCAAAGCCGGAGATTCTTTTGGATAGGAATCTTAACGCGGCGAGTTCCGGGAAGAGAAAGTCTGACTATGTTCAGAAAGCTATTCCCAAAGAGGGATTGGAATTGATATGGAAAAAGATGATTGAGTTAGGAAAAGTTGGATTTGTTTTCAACCCTTATGGTGGAAAAATGGATGAGATTCCGGCCGACGCAACGCCTTTTCCTCACCGTGCTGGGAATTTGTTCAAACTTCAATATTCAATAACTTGGAAGGATCCAGCACCTAATGTTACATTGGAGAATTTGAATCAAGCTAAGAGTCTTTATAGTTTTATGGAACCTTATGTGTCAAAGAATCCTAGAAGTGCTTTTGTGAGTTATAGAGACCTTGATATTGGGATTAATAATTTTGGTAAGGATAGTTATGAAGAAGGTAAAGTTTATGGTACTATGTATTTTAATAAGAATTTTGATAGGTTGGTTAAGGTTAAGACTGCTGTTGATCCTGATAATTTTTTCAGGAATGAGCAGAGTATTCCTGTTCTATCAGCAAAAGTTTAGATTTTAGATTCAATTAGTTGTAAAGCCTATTGGGTTCTTACAAATTTTTGTATAATGATTTCTATGTACAAAACAAAGGCCAACAATGCCTATTTATATTATTACTAAATCAAGTCCATGAATCCCTCAATAACCATTAATAGGTTGGCTGGCTTAAAACATAGTAATATTAGAGTGAAATAAAAAGTTTGTAACAAAGAACTTAAAAATAAAAATAGACAAATTAAAGAAAATCAAGAGATCTCAAGCATTTCGGTTGTAATGTTCATTATAGGCGTACCATTATCTTCCCTGTTGCGTGACAAACTTTATTTTTGACATCTTTGAAACCTTGGAGAATTACGGCCGTGAATTACCATAATGGGTTGGCCGTACTTTTTAACATTTTGCACCAAATTTACTTCATTCTTCTTCAATTTCTTTAGAACGTCTATACACCTAACACCTCTTCTGCTTAATTCTTACATTTTGTTAACATATGCTTTGATCCATCATTCTTTTTCATATATACTCTTGAAAAACAACAAAAAACAACAAAACCAAAGTGAAATGATAATACAACTAAGTGAAACAGATAATTAAAGCCAAAATCTATCATATAAAAAAATTATATGTTCTGGATTTTACCAAAATACCCTACTTGTTTCTAAATTGGTCTCATGGTTGCCTTGTTCATTCAGTATTCTTTTTCTCTTTCTTTCAACATCCCACACCATGTGACTAAAATGATGATGACAATGCCATATAAACCAAAGTGTTGTATTATTTTTATGCTTTTTTTTTTAATTTGTGTTTAATTGACTTTAATTACTAATTAATATCATCCTAACTTATCAAATAAATACAGGAGTAGTACTATGTATATATCTCTATATATTTTTATTTTTCATTAAAAAATATTAAATTGTTGTGTTACCTCTTAATTAATTAATTAAAATTAAAAAATATTTAAGTAATATCTTATTTTTAGATTTATTTTGCTTATACATTTTTCATAAAATTTCAATTTAGGGAATAATAAAAATAAGTATGTTTTAAAAATGGGAAGATCCATCTCATACAACTTAAAAACGTTTTATATGTGTATGACCAAATTCTTAACATATAAACTTCTTTAATTATAATTTATTTTATTATCATAGATGTCATATATGAAAATTAATCAACTATCTTTGGTTACTTAATATTTTAAATTTAAAAATAAATATTTGTAATTTTAAATTTAATATTTATAAGAATTAACAGCAATAATATTATACTATTCAAATATTGAAGTTACTGATCAAAATATTGAATATTAACGGGAACATGAAGTTATTGATTACAATAATTTGAAATTAACTTGAACCTGAAATTACCGATTAAAATATTATGCTTAATTACAATTTTGGTCCCCTATTATTCATTTTTTTTGGGTTTTGGTCCCCCTATTTTAAAATCCGGAATTTTAGTCCCTATATTTTAGTTTTTTGAGGATTTTGGTCCCCCAGCAAATTCGAAAACAATTTTAAATGAAATGACGCTCACATTGATGATGTGTCAGTGTTAGTTCAACAATAAACTGTTTAAAAAAACTATTTTTATTTAAGATATATGTTGAGCATGTCATCAATGTGAGCTTCATTTCATTAAAAATTGCCTTCGAATTTGCAGGGGACCGAAATCCTAAAAAAACTTAAATAAAGGGACTAAAATTCCAGATTTTAAAATATGTGGACCAAAATTAAAAAAAAATGATAAAAGGGGGACCAAAATTGCAATTAATTAAGCCAAAATATTGAATATTAACGGGAACATAAAATTATTGATCAAATTATTGAATATTAACGAGAATCTGAAGTTATTGATTAAAATATTAAATATTAACAGTAACATGAAATTACTGATCAACTTAGTGAATATTAACGGAAACCTAAAATTACAGATTAAAATATTGAATGTTAACGGGAACATGAAATTACTGCATAAAATATTGAATATTAACAGAAACATGAAATTACTGATCACAATATTGATAATTAACGGAAATCTGAAGTTACTAATTAAAATATTGAATATTAACAGGAACATAAAATTACTGATCAAAATATTATATATTAACATGAACATGAAATTACTAATCACAATATTGAATATTAACGCGAACTTGAAGTTACTGAATAAAATATTGAATATTAACGAGAACATGGAGTTACTATTTAAAATATTGAATATTAACGGGAACATGAAGATACCAGTACCACTACGCCAAAATTATTTTTTAGCAGCGCTAAAAAGACAACGCTTTTATCAAAGTGCTGCTATAAGTTGAAAAAAAATTCTTTAAAAAAGCGCTGCTAAAAGGAATAGTTAAGAAAACCCTTTAAAAATGCGCTGCTAAAAGGCAAGATAAGAAAGCGCTGCTAATCATCATAAGTCAGAAAGTGCGAATTTTTTTTTTCAATATCCAGTTTTTTTAAAAAAATTTCAGAAATAACAAAGTTTTCAAAATATTTACAAAAATGTTTTTTTTTAATTTTAACACGTTGTCACCGGGGGGGGGGGGGGGGGGGGGGGGGGGGGTGGCGACAACGTTATGGGCCCAAGTGGTGTCGCCAGGCCCACTGGCGCCTACACTCTTTTGTTTAGGTGTTGTCGCCACCCCCCTGGCGACAACACCCCCCCTTATTTTTTTTCTTTTTTTTTGTTATTTTTTTCTGCTTCTTTTTTTTTTTCTTTTTTTTCCAATTTTTTTATACTATTTTTTTAGTTGTTTTTTTATTTTTTTTAAGTTGGAAAATAATAGCAATAAATTAAACATTACCAAAATACAAAATACATTAAAATGAAAAACAACACACAATACATTAAAATGAAAAACAACACAAAATATATTAACGATACAAATAAAATTCCTAATTATTGAGCGCCACGTGGACCTTGGTACGATCCGCATTCAGGTTATCTAATAGGTCGTGTAGAAGGGTCACGAGCCGGTAGTGCTCCCCTATTCCTGCGATGCCCCCCTCTATTTGGTTCCTCTTGTGTTTGAGTCGACAGCCCCTCAATGCATTCCGGGTCTACAAAATTTGTGAGCCGTCCTTGACCTCTAGTATTCCCGCTATAGGAAAGGCGGGTGCCCGCATGGCCGTCAAAGCTTTGTCTAGGTGGGTTGAAATTTCTCCTAGTGGGTGCGGCCTGGAAGTTTGGATTTTGGAAGTTGGTGGTGGATTCGGTTTGGTTAAAATAGATTGGTTGTGGTGGTGTATTGAAGTTAGATGTTTGGCTGGGGTATTGTGATGTTGGTTGGTCGAATGTGTTGTAAGGCGGGTATTCTTCTTGTATGCCCATGTCGGGGGTTAGTGGTGGTGATGTGGAAGAACCCCCCACGTTGAGGTCTTGGAATTGTGATCTGGAAGAGCTACCGACATGGTATTGTTGGGATTGTTGTTGTTGTTGTTGGTAAAAAGGCGTTTGTTGGTGGTGGTAATTTTGTTGTTGTGGTGGTGGTGGGTAATGTTGTTGTTGGTAATTTGGTGGTGGTTGATGATGTTGGAAAGACGGTGGTGGTTGTTCTTGATGGAAATTTTGTTGTCGTTGTTGTTGTTGGTAACACAAACATTTCGGGATTTGTGACCGATCTGTACCATTTTACATATTCAGGCGTTGGTTTCATTTCTTCCGGCGCCACCGGAAATTGTAAAACACTGTTGGAACGTTTAGCCCATATTTTACGTTGATCTCTAGCAAACGTCTGCCAATTTTCTACGAACCACTGTTCGCTAACCTTCGCCAGATGCCAACGTCCCAAAGAGTCAGGCTCAGGGGGGTCAGGGATACCTTGATGCATGCCGAATTGGAGCTTCGCACGGTCACTTGGGTGCATCTCCACAGTGGTGAACCTTATGATGGGTGTTTTTGCCGTCCAAACAGCTGCCTCTTTACGGTCGGGTACGTGGTCCAAACCCAAGTAAGGTCTCCAAAGAAACTGCAAGAAAAAAAATATTAATTTCAAATTATATAAAATAGTTATAATTTTACAAATATATTTAGAAGATGGAAATATTTAGTGGTGTTACATCTTGGGGTCTTAATCGATCCAATAGTTGGCGGTAAAAAATGATTTTGTTTACTGGCGTATTGGTGTAGTCCATCCCGAGGGCATTAAACCTAAACACATTCAAAAATAAAAATCAATATAGTTACAATTAATAATGGAAAAAAAATGAAGTAATTAAAATAAGATCATTAAGTTACCTTGACGCATAAGGGAACACGTAAATGTGCGGATTTGCTGGGGCTAATACCAGCATTCTCTACCATCCCCATGTTTGTAGCAAGAATGCACACCCACTAAATGTACAGCTATCCTTTTTTGCACATTTGCACAAAGAGCTATATAGGTATGCCAACACCGCCAAACCCCAACTATACGTCTTAATTGCATCGATGTCCTCAAGTAGACACAAGTACATAAAATTAACACTATTCCCCGTGCCTTCGGGAAATAGAAACCTACCAAATAACAACATAATATACATTCTAGTTTTTTGTAGTTTACTTTCCTCGCTAGAGTCTCGATTCAACACGAGGCCTTGATAAGCTAGTTGAAGGCCAGAAAGCTTTATACCTTCCCCTACCTCTTTGTCGCCCCTCACCCTCTATTAAATCAACACCCAACAATTCTACATATAGAGCGTTTGGTTGTTGGACATTTCCAAACACAGCTTTTCCATTTGTGTTGAGACCCAATAACATGTACACGTCCTCTAGAGTGACGGTACATTCACCGATTGGAAGGTGAAAAGTAGGGGTCTCAGGCCTCCAACGCTCACACAATGCTAATATAAATTTCATATCGATTGAGGTGCTTATTAAATTAATTACCTTCCCAAACCCCGCACGCTCAAGATAAGGCACAATCCAAGGGTCCGGAGGACTTATCGATCCCCCATGGATTCTAAATCTCGTGATATCCTATAAAAAAAACGATGAACCGTAAGTTTTTGAATGTTTGAAATTAGTAAATATTATTAGAAAAATTAAGTGTTTAAAACATAAATAAATTGAATTTACTCAAACTTACGTAATCGGCGATGTTTGCAATGGTTCCTCGATGCTCTTCACCCATTGTTAGGAGAGACATTTTTGTTGATGATGAAAAATAGTTGTTCTGATGAAAGTAAGTTTGATGATAGTTATTTGGTGATGAAGAAAATGAACAAGTATGGGGACCTATTTATAGCCAAAACAAAACACAATTAAATGTGTTTGGTGCAATAATATATATATATATATATATATATATATATATATATATATATATGTTTTTATTTTAACATATTTAAAATATATATATATATATATATATATATATTAAAATAACGCAAATGTCATGGAAAATATTGATTCATTCATTAATTAAAAGATACAATAAAAGGTCATGCAAAACATTAATACATGGAAAACATTAAATCATTCCAAAAAAAATAAAACATCTAAGAAATTACTACGGTTAAAACAATGTCATTGGGTCCATGCATCATTTGAATGGCATCAATGTCGTATTCCACCTTATCCCAGAAACTTATCGTTGCTCCAGTCACAGCATCGGCCCTTGTTTTAAGCCTCTTGATGCTTCTTATCTGTTCGCCGGCTTCGTACTCCCCCTCTAAAAAAGACATGAGAGTCCTCTTGAGTTGCTCGACGGAAGAGATATTCCAAAACATAACCGGCAAGGGAGGTTTGACGGGTGAGAATATGACATGTCTGTTCCTTTTGCGATACTCCGGTTCAGGTTCGGCACGCCATGTTGATCTCAGGGGCGGCAGCTTTGTTGGCCTGTGACACCCGTCTGGCCTAATGGTTGTCCGGCGAGGCATGGTTGTGTTTGTGTGATTGTTTGGTATTTGGAGTTTGTGTATCTGTGTGTAAACTCAACCATAGGAGCCCCTAATTTATAATATTAGTGGGTATAAAAAAAGTATTGCGTACAGACTTAAAAAAATTATTGTTGCGTACAACTCTTAAAAATCAATGTCGTCGCCACCCCCGTTGGCGACAACTCTTAAAAATCAATGTCGTCGCCACCCCCGTTGGCGACAACTCTTAAAAATCAATGTCGTCGCCACCCCCGTTGGCGACTGCCATAATTGCATAGGTGGGGACGAGATTCCCTAGCCTGCACGCATTAGTCTTGTCACATTTAAATGTTTCAGACTTTCTCATTGCATGTTTTAAAATCAATGCATTAGTCTTGTGTAAGATGTGTGTAAGAGATTCCATTTTGGCATGCTTTAGTCTTGTCATGTTTGAATCTTGTGCAGAATTATTGCATGTATTCTTGCATGCATTAGTCTTGTGTAAGATGTGTGTAAGAGATTCCATTGTGGCATGCTTTAGTCTTGTCATGTTTGAATCTTGTGCATAATTATTGCATGTATTCTTGCATGCATTAGTATTGTGTAAGAGGTGGGGACGAGATTCCATTGTGGCATGCTTTAGTCTTGTCATGTTTGAATCTTGTGCATAATTATTGCATGTATTCTTGCATGCATTAGTCTTGTGTAAGATGTGGTGCATCTATTATAAGAACTAAACTTCACATTTCTTCTTTCACACCTAAACTTCACAAACATTTCTTCTTTCATACCTAAACTTCGCAAATATTCATCCCTCATATTTCTCACAAACACATATCAAAATTATGGCATCCACCTCACAATACAAAGTTCGTGTTCATATGAACGGTGAGACTTACCACTGCGACACAAACGGTTTTCTTTTTAGAAACACCAACTCAACATGTTTTGCTCTAAATAGACAGGCGGACTTCTCTTATCTAAAAAGGAAAATCGAATCCAAAATAAGAGAACCAGTCTCGCAAATATTTTACCAACAACCCCTAGTTGAACCTAACAACTCGGTCAAGTTTTATCAATCACAGATAACAACTGACATAGAGGTTCAAAACATGTTCCTTACCCATAAGTATTTTGGTTACGATTATCTGGAACTATACATAGTGGTCGAACAAATTGTTCCTTCACAAATGACTCAGTCACAGGTTATTGATCCTGTTGTTGATGACGAACAACAGCCCGAACATGTCATGGACAAAGAAACTGAAATAGAAGATGTTGTTGACGAGTTGGTGAATCGTGACTCCGAAGATGACGAACAAGTTCCAGTACCGGATCCAGTACCAGATACACATGCATACTAACCTCCAGCACATTTCACAACACTTAATTTGGGACAGGACGAGCCATCGTCCGATATGTTCTACAATCCATATATGCGGTCAAACGAGGAGTTAAAAGAGGGTGACACGTTTCGTTCGAAGGATGATTGTATGTTGGCTATAAAAAATTGGCACTTAGCAAATTGTGTTGATTTTAAAGCTGATCGCTCAAATCTAGAGAGAGTGACTATTGTGTGCAAAAACCCGGAGTGTGGATACATGCTGAAGGCATCATTCAGAAAGAAATTTAATGGCTGGGTGATACGTTCGATATCTCAAGGCCACACCTGCGTCACCACTAATATGGCGCAAGATCATCGAAAACTCAGTCATGACATGATATGTCATACCATCATTCCTCTTGTCGAAACTGACCCATCACTGAAGGTGAAGACAATAATTTCTCATTGCGTTTCTGTGTTCAAATACAGACCTTCGTACAGAAAGGCTTGGTTAGCTAAGCAGAAAGCAATTGAAAAAGTCTACGGCAACTGGGAGGAATCATACCAACAACTTCCTCGCTACCTGGCTGCACTACAATTGTATTCACCTGGGACGGTTACTATTTTGGAGACACTGCCGACACAGTCCCAAGACGGAACCTCTCTCGAAGGTAATGGAATCTTCCATAGACTGTTCTGGACGTTTCGACCATGCATCATCGGTTTTGGTTTTTGCAAGCCGATTATTCAAATTGATGGAACATGACTGTATGGGAAATACAAGGGAACTTTACTGATGGCGGTCGCGCAGGATGGAAATAGCAACATTTTTCCAATAGCCTTTGCTCTGGTAGAAGGAGAAACAGCTGCTGCTTGGAGTTTCTTTCTGAAGAATCTCCGAGCTAGAGTTGCTCCACAACCTAATCTTTGTTTAATTTCAGACAGGCACGCTTCTATTGACAGCGCATACAACAATCCGGCAAATGGTTGGCACAACCCCCCCTCTAAGCATCTCTACTGTATTAGGCACATAACACAAAATTGTATGAGAGAGATCAAAGATAAATTTTTGAATAACCACTTGGTGAACGCGGGGTATGCCTTAAACCAACCTGGATTTCAATACTACCGCCGAGAAATAGCATTGACAAATCCAGATGCAGGGAGGTGGATTGATAGCATTGACAGAGCGAGATGGACTAGGTCATACGACGATGGGGCTAGGTGGGGCCACATGACTACAAATCTTGTGGAATCAATGAACGGGGTTTTCAAAGGCATTCGAAACCTACCTGTAACTGCCTTGGTTAGTGCTACGTATTTTCGGATGGCAACTTTGTTCGCCGCAAGAGGTAAGCGGTGGAATTCAGTGTTACAAACACAATAGGTATACATCGATGTCTGCATGAAATATATACAACAAGAATCTGCCAAGGGTAACACTCACCGAGTGACCGAGTTCGATCGTCATGGCCACACCTTCAGTGTAAAAGAAACAATTGACCACAACCAGGGGCTTCCACGACAACATTATCGCGTCAATATCCCAGATCGTTGGTGCGACTGTGGCCAATTTCAAGCATATCGCATGCCTTGCTCCCATGTCCTTGCAACATGTTCACATTCTCACTTTGATGCATTATCTTTGGTATCCGAAATTTACAAGGTATCAACGTTGCTCAACGTATACGACAATTACTTTCCGGTGGTAGCAATGGAAGCATATTGGCCTGTGTACGAGGGGGGAAACAGTTTGGCATAACGATTTAATGCGTCGGAATAAAAGCGGTCGACCAAACAGCAGGCGTATTAGAACCGAGATGGATGCCACTGAAAAAATGCAGAGGAAGTGTAGTATATGTCGTGAGGTAGGACATAATAGGAACAAATGTCTCAATCGTGGTGCTAGCTCCACAACATAGTATTTAGGTGTTATGTGTCTTTGTAATTTATTTTTTCAATGAAATGAAATCAAATTATTAGTTAAAAAAATACGAATGGAAAATAAATTAACAAAAAAATTATATAAACAAATAATGTTGAAAAAAGAGTTGGAAAAATTTTATAAAAAAAATTGGAAAAAAAAATAGAGCAGGAAAAAATAACAAAAAAAAAAAGAAAAAAAAAAATAGGGGGGGTGTTGTCGCCGGGGGGGTGGCAACAACACCTAAACAATACAAAGGAGGCGCCACTGGGCCTGGCGACACCTAAAGCCCATAACTTTGTCGCCACCCCCCTGGCGACAACGTGTTAAAATAAAAAAAAAACATTTTTGTAATTAATTTGAAAACTTTGTTATTTCTGAATTTTTTTTTAAAAAACTGGATATTGAAATTTTTTTTTCAGAAAGTGCTGTCAAAGGACATAGATTAAAAAGCGCTTTATTTTTGGACATTTTGGTAATTATTTTGAAAATATGATTATTTTGGAAAATATTTTTTAAAATCTGATTATTGAAAAAAAATTCTGCATATGATTGGTGTCCATCCATAAATAAAACTACTCTTTTATTGTCATGAAAGGGATTATTTTAATAAAATAATGTATACAAAGTTATTATGAAAAGATATGGAAAATCAAAAAAGTGATACTATTTTTACTATTATCTAAACTTCTAAATTTTATTACTGTAATATTTACGGTTTTATTGTGTTTTCCATTTTTAATTATATTAAAAATATACATTGTCATTTTTTATAAGATGAAAAATGTTAAAATTTTGCTGTATTTTGTATAAAAAAACACACCAAATAATAACAAATATTTGTATATATAGTTTAATTATATTAATTCTAAATTGCTTCTTTAAACAATAATACTTATAAATAATTATTTAATAAAATTTATCCATGCATCGGACACACTACTAATTTTGGGGCACACGACTAGTTTTTATAATAGGATATCCTCATTTACAAAGGAATGCTTATTTTTTTATTTTTTAACAAAATAAACGAGATCCTTACAAATCCAAAAAATTAAATTATTTACAATTGAAGAAAGCAAACTTACCGTCCAAATAAAAAAAGGGTAAATATTTTTCCTTATTCACGTAGTTGGAAAGGAAAAAATCTTTGAAAATAAATTAAAGAGGATTTATATAGCAGTAATAGTGTAATAAGGAAGAATAATCTTTTTTGATACTTTAATAAATTTTCTTTAAATAATTAATTATCATTTCTTAATTACTAGTTGATATTTAAAAAAAAAAACTAGTAGTCAAATATATATATATATATATATATATATATATATATATATATATATATATATATATATATATATATATATATATATATATATATATATATATATATATATATATATATATATATATATATATATATATATATATATATGAGGAGGGATATATTTACTCCAGGAGTAAGTTATCAAGACTTACTCCTCATCATGACCATCGATTCTTTTCAATCTAATGGTTAAAATTAATAAGTTATTAAATGTGGAGAGGGAAAAATAATACTCATTAATTTTAACCATTAGATTGAGAAGAATCAATGGTCATGATGAGGAGTAAGTCTTGATAACTTACTCCTCTATATATATATATATATATATATATATATATATATATATATATATATATATATATATATATATATATATATATATATATATATATATATATATATATATATATATATATATATATATATATTGGAAAATATATAGAATAATGTAATATTTTTTTTATAATTTTCTTATGGTGCTTGTATTATTTTTCGATAAAATATATGAAAAATTAATATATTCAAAAGTTGAAAGCATTATAAGAAAAAAATCAAAAATCACAGTAAAAAATATTCTAAAAGTCAAAACATTATGGCCTATTTGATTTACTCGAATAAGAGATATGATATAATTATGTCATGAGATATCTCAATTCAAGGTTTGGTTAAACATCAAAATAAGAAATGCTAAGTTAGTTTTGGAAAATTATTCTATCATTTCTCTTTATTAGAATATAATAAAAATTAAATATTGATCTGTTTTTTTAAATTCATTGAATTACTTATATCTGAATTAGTTCAAATACAATGATTATTTAATAAAGTTAAAAATTTATTATTTTGTAATAAGAATATAATAAGTAATACTTGATCCAACAGATACTATATTTATCATAAGAAAAAAAACAACTATACCCACAGATAGCAAAAACAAAAGACATCGTTATTAAAATATTATCAAATTTGCGACAGCCTCGTCCTATGTTAGACAAGTTGTTGAAATTTCAACGTGTTACTCTCTCTCCTATAAAAACCGCACACATTCACCACAACCTAACTCACAAAACAAAACATTCCAATGGCAAAACCAATACTATTTTCTCTATCTTTTCTTCTTCTATCTGTTTTCTATACATCCTTAGCAGCACCACCTGCTTCAGAATCTTTGTACACGAATTTCCTTAACTGCCTCAAACAAAACAACACGGATCCATCTATCTCCAACATAGTTTTCCCACAATCCAACCCTTCATTTTCCACTGTCCTTCAAAACTACATCCGTAACGCACGTTTCAACACATCCTCAACTTCCAAGCCATCAATCATTGTTACTCCTAAACTACCCTCACATGTTCAATCCACTGTTATCTGCGCCAAAAACACCAATGTCCAAATCAAAATCAGAAGTGGTGGACATGATTATGAGGGTATTTCTTACATCTCAAATCAATCACCATTTATCGTCCTTGACATGTTCAATCTAAGAACAATCAATGTTGATATAAAAAACGAGGTTGCTTATGTTCAAGCAGGGGCTACACTTGGTGAACTTTATTACGGAATTTATGAAAAGAGTAAGGTTCATGGCTTTCCTGCTGGTGTTGGTCCAACTGTTGGTGTCGGTGGTCACATCAGTGGTGGAGGGTATGGTGCAATGTTGAGAAAATATGGTTTATCTGTTGATAATATTGTTGATGCTGAAATTGTTGATGTTAAGGGAAGGCTTTTGAATAGAAAATCAATGGGAGAAGATCTCTTTTGGGCTTTACTAGGTGGTGGTGGTGCTAGTTTTGGTGTTGTTTTATCTTATACTGTTAAACTAGTAGCGGTTCCTGAAACTGTTACTGCTTTCCGTATTGGGAAAACTTTGGATCAAAATGCAACTGATCTCGTTGTTCAATGGCAAGAAGTTGCTCCAACTATTGATGATAGGCTTTTCTTGAGGCTTCTTTTGCAGCCTATAACTTCTCAGACTGAGAAAGGAGAAAAAACTATTAGAGCTTCTGTGGTTGCTTTGTTTCTCGGAGGCGCCGAGGAGTTAGTTGGAATTCTAGATAAAGAATTTCCACTTCTAGGATTGAAAAAAGAAGATTGCCTTGAAATGAGTTGGATTAATTCTGTTATTTGGTACAATGACGATGAAAAATATAATAGCGGCGCGAAACCGGAGAGTCTATTGGATAGGAATCTTAACTCGGCGATTTTCGGGAAGAGAAAATCTGACTATGTTCAGAAAGCTATTCCCAAAGAAGGATTGGAATTGATATGGAAAAAGATGATTGAGTTAGGAAAAGTTGGATTTGTTTTCAACCCTTATGGTGGAAAAATGGCTGAGATTCCGGCCGACGCGACGCCTTTTCCTCACCGTGCTGGGAATTTGTTCAAAATTCAATTTTCAGTGAGTTGGAAGGATCCAGCAGCTAATGCTACATTGGAGTATTTGAATCAAGCTAAGAGCCTATATAGTTTTATGGAACCTTATGTGTCAAAGAATCCTAGAAGTGCTTTTTTAAACTATAGAGATATTGATATTGGGATTAATAGTTTTGGTGAGAATAGTTATGAAGAAGGTAAAGTTTATGGTGCTAAGTTTTTTAATAATAATTTTGATAGGTTGGTTAAGATTAAGACTGCTGTTGATCCAGATAATTTCTTCAGGAATGAGCAGAGCATTCCTGTTCTAGCAGGAAAGGCATAGATTTGAGAATCAATCAGTTGTAAAGCCTATTGGGCTTATTTGATACTGTTAATTACTATTTAGTTCTCACTATAAATGATTGGATTTGAAAATAAGAAATAAATAAGTGCTTTTAATTGTTTTTGTTGTTGCTCTGATTTCACATTTGGATGAGATCATGATATGAATTGGTCTCTTTAACTTTGATTCTGCAAATCCAAGAGTATTAAAAAAATTATTTAATTGTTATTAACTTAGACATCATGAAATAATTTTATGCCAATGTCATTCCAACAGATATGTTGGCCTGATATTTACTGGTAGTCTGAGACATCCGAGTACCATTTGACAGTGGGGATGAAGGATTTCTATTGGCCTTAGGCCATCACCAAAAATCTTGGTGAATGTGTTAGAATAAGATGATATAAACCTCATGTTGAGCCTCTTACTTATAGGTGGTGAGGAACCTCTTTCTACTCGGTCAGGCTGGGATTGTGGCCTATATAATTGTGGATGACTATGAACAACACTTATAATGGGTGGAGGCGTGGAAATGTTACCTTTTCATTTCTTTCTATCGAAGCGAATTTCTCCTAACTGGGTTGCAACTAAGAATTACATGAGATCTATCATTTAGACAACCCTCATAATCTTAAATTTAATAGAGTTCACTTATTCATTGTAATGGTCAACAAATACAGGTGTGCATGTTTCCAGTATAAAGACAGGGAGACTCTTAGGTTTTAGTAGGTTTATATAACGATATGGATATGGTGGTTAGGACTTTCCCACGACGGCGAGAAGTCCTGTACGGTAGTGTTTTGTGGTAGTTTATGAGTCATGCTCACGTGAGGTGGGATACTCTGCTGATGAGCGGTGAAGCTAAGAAGCAAGCGTAAGATTAAGACTAATGGGGTGTTAAGACCTTGGTTAGCCTTGTGCTCTTTGATGTGTAGAGAATGTGTATGATTTAGGGTCTATCTTTCTCCCTTAAGGGAAATGTATTTATAGAGGCCTATAAGACCTAGGGTTTGAGCCACCCTCAGTGGCGTCAACCGCTCTGTTCCTATCACGAAAGGTTGTTGACCACCTATATATCAAGAGTTAGTGAAGACTCCTTTCTTGACTCACGCATTAGGGATACCCCTAGGCGGGCCTCTGAGTCATCGCTTGAGAAACACAGTTCGTAGGCGGAGGCACCTTGGTTTAGGTCTTCCACAAATGTAACATTATACATTCCTTCAAAGTATGAGGGCTTTTTTAAAGGCAGGGTGTTTTTAAACTCTTGGAGTGCGCCTGTCACCATATCAGTAATTTCTTTAGACAAGGGTGACCATGCTCATAGGGCGAGTCCCTTAACTTGGGGCGATTCCCTCAACTATCAGAGAGTCCCTCGACTGAAGACATTTACATATAAAGGGCGAGTCCCTCAGATAGGGTGAGTACCTTAGATAGGGCATTTACAAATACGACGAGTGGTCTATGAAAGTTAGTTAGGGCTTGGTTGGAAGTTAGTGATTTTGAATTGTTAGTCAACTGTCTAACAATGAGTTTGCCTGGGCCTTGCAACCCGATTGTGGAATGGAGTTGTTGGAGGTTTTAAGACATATCTGGTTCAAATAATTTCACTCGTAGTGGTTTATTTTAACGCTTGGCCTTCGAGTAATTGTTAAAACGGTTGGAATGATGCCAAAACTTAGAAATATCCCTATCTAACTACAAAAGAGTTTGGGATCTCACGAAAGGTGACAGTTGCAGAAGTCACTAGAACCGGATCACGTGTCCCAGGGTGAGGAAGTGGATCTTAAGACGTGGGAGCAAGGACTAGTCACTACTACTAAAAACAAATTTAACTTCGGACGCAAAGTTAATTTAACCTTGGTTATAGAGGAGAGGTAGCGACGGGCGTCATGATAAATTTCTATTCTACCCCTCGTGTTTAGAATAACCAAGGGAATAGTTGAAATGGTCATTGGTATGATCCATAGAAATAGCTTTTTTTTATATTTTCAAAACCAGCGACACATATCTCTCGGTTTATGACCAAAATCGAGGGAAAAGATTTCTTTAAAAAAAACACAAATTATGTATTTTACACAGAATATTAATAAACTAATTTTTTATCAACTAAATTGTTTACACAAAATATTAAAGTAAGAATATATAACAAATTTTGAATCTAATTCATCGTCAGTGAAAATCATATGTTAGATCTTCGAATCATTGAATCTTGGGGAAGATCAAATGTTGGATATTGCTTACATTTGTTTTTGATACATAATAAAAAGGGTTAGATAAAGAATATAAATATTCCGTTATTAGATTATTTAAGAACACAAAGCTTGAGCCCAAATAATTTTATGCTCTTGCAATTCATCATATAGAACTTTTTCAAACTTCTTTGAGTTTCAAAGTTTTCATGTCAAATATTTCATTATCAATTTTTTATATTTAGAATAATTTTATAATTGATTTCTTTTAGGTTTCACACGAATCACTAATGACTGTGTTTTAAGCATTGATACTCATTAAGTGGACGACAAAGATTTACTTAAGGACAGTGAAGAAACTCAATAAATAAGCTTATATTTCCCCTAATTTATGACTCAAAACTGAGGTAAAAAATACAATAAAATAGGTTTCATTCCATGCACCACATACCTCTTGGTTTCTGTTAAAACCGAGGCGAAAACTTTTTATTTTAAATTACATTATTTACACAAAATATTAAAATATATTATTTACAACAAATTCTGATTTTGACAAATATAATTCATCATTGTCGCTGTTATTCCTGGAGAACAATAAATATTTGTTGTTATCGAGATTTTGATGTATACCCTTTGTGCACATTATTTTCAAGTTTAATGGATTGCATGCATTCAACTTCTGATAAGTTATTTGTTCCAACCATGTAACATTTTTTCTACACTTGCAATCCATCTCAGAGATCTGTTTTAAGATTTCATTATCTCGAGCAAATTTTTTCATGGTAATAATGATTTCACACTAAAGAAAACAAGATATATAAGTCATTTGAGAAATTCAAAGTGGAATTTTGTGAAAATCAAGATTTGATTTCCATAAACGGTGTCATTATTTAGATTTGGAACAAGAAATTGGTGATCACTTGGTGAATTCCAACATGGAAGATCTCTGGTACGATTGAAGAAGTCTTTGGTGGATGAAAGTGGAGATGTATCTAGAAGGTAATGAATCATACATTGGAGTGATGTAGAGTCACATTTATATATTAACAACTAATCTAACCATCTCTAGTGAATTTAATAGGGGGATCTCTAGTGAGGCAACTGTTGGGAAAATTACAAACATAGAGAAAAAAGAGGAACAAAATAACAACACAGGAGATTAACGTGGAAACTCCAAAATCAGAGAAAAAACCATGACCATTTTCAATAGACAACCAAAGAATAATACTATGTGAAAATTGTTACAACATATAATATATCCTCAACTAACCCTAAACTCTAGTACACTCACACCTTCCAAAACAAATATTTAACTACATCTCACAACACTCTAATACAGGAGCATAATAGAACAAAGAAAGTAAAAAACAAGCTTAAAGAGCATTTAACTGATGCATCTTGGAACAAAGAACTTGAATCTTATATATAGCCTTGGACTTCCTCTTTCTTCACAAAATAAGTGATATTGGATTTTGAAAAACTTTAATCCTATATATAGCCTTGGATTCCCTCTTCATTAACAAAATTAAGCAATGTGAGACTTCTTCAATATATTTATTTTCGGCCAAACCCAAAAATCTCCACCTTGATTGAAAATAATACACTAACTTCCATTGTCTTCCCCGACAATCATACTCCATCATAAAGACTCTAGTCACTTGAAGCTACATGTAACAACCGAGGCTGAAGAAGGCGAGGGGTGGTTGCACTGCATGTAACACCTGAGGCCGAATGGGGAAAGGATGGTCGCCAACTCGGAATGAGAGGGATCCTTAGGTCGTGCAGGTATGGGACTGCATGGTTGAAGGAGTGCATATAAGAATTGATAGGTATTACCTATACTAACAAAAAGCATCTTCTTTTCGGTAGCTTGTGCCATAAGAACTCCATAGTTAAGTGTGCTTGAATTGGAGCAATTATGGGATGGGTGACCTTCTAGGAAGTTTCTCGGAATGCGTGTGAGTGAGGACAAATCATGCTGAAAAGACCCGTGTTGGTTTGTGGAGTCAGTCGATCATCCCGGAAGCAGCCTGAGGCATTACTCTACGCCACTTCAAGAACTTTCACATTGTTTTCACCGACACTCATAGTTTTAAGAACTATCATACTCCACCTAAAGAAGAGTATACTTCATTTTAAATTAAATCACTTCAAGAATTTTCACATGCCAAAAACCAGGTTGAAACTTTATAGTGCAACTTCCATGTTAGTAGGAAGCTCATCAACCATAGACATAATCCTTCACCTTATGTAATCTTGATTTATAAACACATATTTGACTTGAACTTTCCACAAGTCAAAAAACTATTCCATTAATTTCTCTAAGTCAATCTTCATTGCACTTGAGAAACTTGACACTACAGCCAAAAACTTTTCTACAACAAAATAAAATTTTCCCAATCTACACAAAGTATAAAATTTATTTTCTGATATGGAAGATCAGACAAAAATACAACCACATAGCATACTAAAATTTATAACCCACAAATCAAGGCTTTGATACTAGTTGTTGGGAAAATAACAAACATAGAGAAAAAAGAGAAACAAAATAACAACACAATAGATTAACGTGGAAACTCCAAAACCGGAGAAAAACCACGGCCGTTGTCAATAGACAACCAGAGAATAATACTATGTGAAAATTGTTACAACACATAAGATACCCTCAACTAACCATGACCCCCAGTACACCCACACCCTCGAAAACAAATATTTAAATACATCTCACAATACTCTAACATAAGAGCATAAGAGAACAAAGAAAGTCAAATACAAGCTTAAAGTGTTTTTGACTGGAGCATCTTGAAACGAAGAACTTAAATTCTATATATAGTTTTGGACTTCCTCTTTCTTCATAAAACTAAGTGATATGGGACTTTGAAAAACTTTAATCCTATATATAACCTTGGACTCCCTCTTCATTCATAAATTTAGCAATGTGGAACTTCTTCAACATATATATTTTAGAGAATTTCTTATTCCACCCCATGGTGAAAAGAAAGACGCTACGCAATTTCTAAAATGCCCCTCTAAAACCGGAAGTATAACTCCGGTGCGCACCTTTTTTAAATTGCACTTACGTAAAATCAAAAATACACTTCCGGTATAAACCAAAAATATATTTTTGGTTCTCAATAAACAATAACATTATGGTTATTAATTGGTTATCATACTATCTATTAAAGGTAACTCAACTATGATTACTATGAATTGCCTCGACAAAACTGGTCTAGAAAAGTATGGGGTGTAATAAGAAATTCCCATATTTTAATCAAACCCAACAGAAACATCTATTCATCGATATGAGTGGATAAAGTGTGTGAATGAACTTTCACATTAAATCGATCTTATTAAACCATTTGATCCGTCTGACACATGAAATGTTATATGATGTAAAATTTTAACACTCAATATATACTCTTAAAGATTGCACTATTGACATTAAAACTGAATTCAAGAATATGTAGCATAATTAGAAGAAAAATGATATTCCTACACTAGATTTTATACTACTTACACTACACCGTAGACACTTTTCACAAATACGTAAACAATGTTTTCATTTTATTTTGACTTTTAATATAATTTTCTAAAAAACTATTTTGGTTAATGAAATGTTAAAACTTGATTAATATAGTTTGAAGTTTGGTTAATATATATTTTGACATAAAAAAATTAACATATACGGTATAAACTTTGGCTAACCATATTTATAAAATTGATTAATACAGTTCATAACTTGGTTAATGAGATCTCAAATATAAAAAAATATTAAATATCAAAATAAATTTGGTTTAATGGAGTGTAAATGTAGATTAGTACATTTATAATTTAGTGTTAGAACATGGTTAATAGTATTTATTTTATTAGTTAATGAATCATAATTAAAATAATCGGTTAATGACTTACATTTTTGTGGTTAATACAATTGTGAAGTTAGTTAGTTAAACAATCTTATATTTGTATTATAAAATAAATTTTAAAAATAGATATATATTTTTTAAAATAAAATATATATTTTTAAATTAATATTATTTTATTAAAAAAGCATTGTTTTCGCCGTATAAATACGATGAACATTATATACGGTGTAAGTATTGATGTAAAAAAAAGGAATTGGTATGTATACCTCGATGTCTTCTTAGATACCTCTGGCAAAAATCCCAAAATATCCCAATATTTCGGAGATACATATCCGAACGTACCACATCACAAATACTTTTAAGTGTTTTCGGAGATACATATCCGAAATAAATTTTTGTAAGATCCGGGATATTTGAATGTGCATCTCCGAATAAATCCCATAATTTAGATTTAGGGAATTTTTGAAGTTACATATTTGAATCGTTAAAAATATGAATATTAATCATTTTTATTTCATAGAATCAATGATTTATTGATATCTATCATTAATTTTAAATTTATGAAAATTAATATATTAGATTAAAATCTCTTTCAAAAGTCCGTAACTTATATAATAATTAAAACTCAATTATTATTATTTTTTAATATATATAATTTTAGTCAGGAAAATTTTAATAAAATCTTATATAATATTAAAAAATAATATTAAATTTTTTTAATAATAAGTGATAACTATGGATCTCATCCTAATGGTAGAGTGTGGCTCATGTGAAAACCTAATAACTGGGATGTGAAAATAATGAAGGAAACAGATCAAGTTATTCATAGTGAGATGTACAGAAAGGACAGTAGTTTTTCACATTATCTTTCTGCTGTGTATGCTCATAATCAGCTTGCTAAGAGAAAGCAGTCGTGGGAGGACATACAAGCATTTGGAAACGTACTGTTAAAGGCCCTTGGATTGTCATAGGTGATTTCAATAATGTACTCAAGATCACTGATATAATTGGAGGCAATGAGGTACACCATAATGAATATTGTGATTTGGAGAATATGATGGATGCTACTGGTTTACATGAACATGAAACAGTGGGGAACTACTACACATGGTCAAACAAACATACTACTAGAATTATCTATTCAAGGATAGATAGAGCTATATGCAACACAGAGTGGTTCCTACATTTTTCCACCCGTGAAGTAAAGATTTTAAATCCTCACATATCTGACCATTCACCCTTACCAGTGAAAATGCAGGGTGTCTATACTAAGGGACAAAGAGGGAGATATAGATTCAGATTCTTGAATTGTATCACTGAGAAATCCCAGTACAATACTATAGTGAAGACCAGTTGGGGGCAAGATGAGCAGAGTAGACCAATGTACAAGTTGTGGAGGAAACTCATGAGGCTCCAGCCAGACCTTAGGAAACTTACCAAAGAGGTAACAAGAGGGGTTCAGAAAATCCAGGATAGTAGAGAAATGTTGGATCAGGCTCAGAAAGCTCTCTCTGATGATATGTTCAATCAACAGCTCATTGATAATGAGAAATTCTGGTGTGAAGAGGTTATCAAAAATACTAAACTTGAAGAAATTTTTTTGCTGCAGAAGTCAAAAATTGAATGGCTCAAGTTAGGTGATGGTAACAACCAATACTCCTTTGCAAACCTCAAGGAGAAAAACAGGCAAACCTCATTACACAAATTAGAAGACAATAATGGGAGGATTCTAACTAAGTTTAAAGATATGGAAAATAAGATTATTAACTTCTATGGAGAGCTGATTGGAACTGCATCCCCAACACTCCTCCATGTTGATATAGAGGCTCTTAGAAGAGGAAGACAACTTCCAATGGAGAAACACAACTGCCTTATCAAACCAGTCACTGAGACAAAAATTTGGCAAGCACTTCAAAGTATTGGAGACAATAAAGCTCCTGGGGCAGATGGATGTAATGCTATATTTTTTAAGAAAAGCTGGAATATCATCAAGGGAGATTTGATAAATGCAATTCAAGAGTTTTGTCAACAAAACATAATGTATTCTTCCTGAAATTGTGCCCTGGTCACTTTGATACCTAAGACAAAATATGCCAAGAGTATGAAATATTTGAGACCAATAACTTGTTGTACTACAGTGTATAAACTTATCTCAAAAATCTCGACTTCAAGACTGAGTAAAGTTATCAGTGATGTTGTTGATGACAGTCAGTCAGCCTTTGTCCCTGGCAGAACAATCCAAGATAACATTATAGTGGCTCATGAGTTGATTAGAGGATACAACAAGAAACACCTTTCTCCAAGATGCACAATTCAAATGGACATGCATAAAGCATATGATACCGTTGAATGGATAGCCCTTGAGAATATTATGAAAGAACTGAACTTCCCTCAGCAATTCATTGATTGGATAATGGTGTGCATTGAAACTGTCTCCTATAGATACACCATAAATGGGCAACCTAGCAGAATTATCAAGGCAAAGAGAGGGCTTCAACAGGGTGATCTCATTTCACCATTTCTTTTTGTATTGATTATGGAATATCTTCACAGATGTATGGCAAAGCTTCAGGATAATTCAGAATATAAGTACCACCCCAAATGTGCAAAAATGAGAATAACCAATATCTGTTTTGCTGACGATCTCCTGTTATTATGAAACCTCAATTAGCCTAATGATGAAAGTTTTCAAGCAAATCTTTGTAGCAACTGGTTTGAAGGCAAACCCAAGAAAGTGTAAAGTTTATTTTGGAGGAACACATGAGATGGAAAAGAACAAATTATGCAGTAAATATGAGCATTAGATAGTTTGATTTGGTTGGTTTGACTTGTTTGTTGTTGGACCTGGATCCTGTAGGATCGTGTTGGATATGTGGTATGATAATCCTGGATATCTTCGAAGAATCGTGTTCGTTCACTTTCCGAACAAAGTATTTCGACCCTATTATTGTTTGGGTTCACGAAATCTTTGCGGGAATAATTCTCGAAGAACAATATGTTTCTGACAATAGAGAACAGATCAGGAATGTAGAGGAAGTATGTTTTTCGTATCTGAAACCGAGGCCAAATGGCTCCTTATATAGGAGATCAACAATAAAAACCGAAATGACACACCTGTTCGGTAAAAACAGTTATGTCGGTTGGGAAACGACGCACCTGTTCGGTAAAACGGTTATGTCGGTTGGGAAAGGGTGCAACTATTCAAACGAAAATTTCTATCAGGGCGCTGGCCCGCACCCTGCCCGTTGACCTGGCAGCGGGACCCCAGCCAGGGGCGTTGCCCCTTGGACCCCGGCATGGTGCAGCCCCGCACCCCGCTAGGGGCTCCGCCCCTTGGAACCCCGTTTCTATTATTCGTATTCAATTGCACGTTTGGCTCTACGAGCGTGCACTCCGCACTACCCTAACTCGTTTCAAGCTTAACGCATAATTGCATCGGCCTACAGTAAATCACATTACTACCAAAATACATTGATGGTACTAAAATCACCAACAGATCGGTTTGTATTAACTGTTTTTATGGAATAAAAGTCTAAATTCTCAAAAAAAAAAAATATATACATATATATAAGAACAATAAAAATGATTATCATAGAAAAAATAATTATTATTATAGTAAATAATAATAATATTTATATTTATAAGAACAATAAAAATTTTCTATTATAAATAATAATAATAATTATAGTAAATAATAAAAATATCAAAATAAAGTGGAAATAATATCTCAGTTAGAAATAATTATTATAAAGAAATATAATAATTATAGTAATCATAATTATTAGAGAAAATAATAAAAATATTTATATTTATAGAAATTAAAAAAAAAGTATTTTCAGAGAGGTGAAATACTGAAATTCATCCCATATGTGAAAAAACAATTCCCTTAAAATATTATAAATTCAGTAATGTTATTTAGTACGAATAAAATTGGAGAAGAAATACAAGGATCTCCACATGTCACTATATTATAGGAAAAAATTTAATTTATTTTTAATTTAATTTTCTTTTTAATAGGAATTTTGGGGTGGTGGTGATAATGAATGATTGAGATTTATTCTTACCTTTCTTGTTTTTATGATTTCTTAACTATTAACATTTTCCTTATAAATTTAACAACAAAGTCTCATCCTGTTAGGCGCGTTGTTGAAATTTCAACCCAAAATGTCAAAGAAACTGTCCAACATGTTAACCATTCATTCTCCTATAAAAACCAAACACATTCACTACAACGTAACTCACAAAACAACACGTTTCCAATGGCAAAACCAATACTATTTTCTCTTTCTTTTTTCCTCCTAACAGTTTTCTACACATCCTTAGCAGCACCAGCTGCTTCAGAATCTTTGTACACAAGTTTCCTTAACTGCCTCAAACAAAACAACACGGATCCATCTATCTCCAACATTGTTTTCCCTCAAACAAACCCTTCATTTTCCACTGTCCTTCAAAACTACATCCGTAACGCACGTTTCAACACATCCTCAACTTCCAAACCATCAATCATTGTTACTCCTAAACAAACCTCACATATTCAATCCACCGTTATCTGCGCCAAAACAGTTAACGTTCAAATCAAAATCCGAAGTGGCGGCCATGATTATGAGGGTATTTCTTACATCTCAAATCAATCACCCTTTATCATCCTTGATATGTTCAATCTAAGAACAATCAATGTTGATATAACAAACGAAGTTGCTTTTATTCAAGCCGGTGCTACTCTTGGTGAAGTTTATTACAGAATTTACGAAAAGAGTAAAGTCCATGGCTTTCCTGCTGGTGTGTGCCCAACTGTTGGTGTTGGTGGTCACTTCAGCGGTGGAGGATATGGTACAATGTTGAGAAAATATGGTCTTTCTACTGATAATATCATTGATGCTGAAATTGTTGATGTTAAGGGAAGGCTTTTGAATAGGAAATCAATGGGAGAAGATCTGTTTTGGGCTATAAGAGGTGGTGGCGGTGCTAGTTTTGGTGTTGTTTTATCTTATACTGTTAAGTTAGTAGCGGTTCCTGAAACCGTTACTGTTTTCAGAATAGAGAAAACATTGGAACAGAATGCTACTGATCTTGTTGTTCAATGGCAACAAGTTGCTCCAACTACTGATAACAGGCTTTTCATGAGGCTTCTTTTGCAGCCTATAAGTTCTAAAACTGTCAAAGGAACAAAAACTCTTAGAGCTTCTGTTGTTGCTATGTTCCTCGGAGGCGCCGAGGAACTGGTGGGAATTCTAGCTAAAGAATTTCCACTTTTAGGATTGAAAAAAACAGATTGTCTTGAGTTGAGTTGGATTAATTCGGTTCTTTGGTACAACAACGCCGACGACTTCAAAAACGGCGCGAAACCGGAGAGTCTTTTGGATAGGAATCTGAATTCGGCGAGTTTCGGGAAGAGAAAATCTGATTATGTTCAGAAAGCTATTCCAAAAGATGGGTTGAATTTGATATGGAAAAAGATGATTGAGTTAGGAAAAGTTGGATTTGTTTTCAATCCTTATGGTGGAAGAATGAATGAGATTCCGGCCGATGCGACGCCTTTTCCTCATCGTGCCGGGAACTTGTTCAAAATTCAGTTTTCAGTGAATTGGGATGATCCAGCAGCTAATGCAACGTTGAATTATTTGAATCAAGCTAAGAGTCTTTATAGTTTTATGGAACCTTATGTGTCAAAGAATCCAAGAAGTGCTTATATAAACTATAGAGATCTTGATATTGGGATCAATAGTTTTGGTGAGAATAGTTATCAAGAAGGTCAAGTTTATGGTGCTAAGTATTTTAATGGTAATTTTGATAGGTTGGTTAAGATTAAGACTGCTGTTGATCCTGATAATTTTTTCAGAAATGAACAAAGTATTCCTGTTCTTGCTGGAAAGGTTTAGATTTGAGAATCATTAAGTTGTAAAGCATATTATTGTGCTTATTTTATGTTGTTTATTAGTACTATTTTGTTCTTACATAAATGATTGGATTTGAAAATATAATATATACATAAATACATTTTTTTTCTTTATTTAATTGTTTTTGTTGTTATTGTTGTTTTGATCTCATATTTAGATGACAACATCATGATTTGAATTGGTCTCTTTAAATGAGATCTCAGAAATGTAAAATATTAAAAAAATAAAATAAAAAACGCTTTTAACTCTCACACTAAGAATTAGAATCTAAACACTTGGATGTATAAAAATTTCACATGACTTGTGTTGGAAGTAAGTTGAAAAGTTGGTTAAAAGAGATTACTTAAGAAAGAAAAATGGTGTGAATGTTTGAGATTCTTGTCGGCAATTGCATGTGTGATAGGTATTAGGGTCGTGGAAGTTTCAGTGTCTTTCATGGTGGCTTAATTTTGTGGCTATTATTTTAACTTTTTTTTTAATCTTAAAATTTTGTTATGATGTTGACCTCTTAATAATTTGATGCTTGAGTTCTGCTTGGACTTTTAATTACTTCCATTTGTCGTTGTGGTTGGTATTATCTTTTTGAATAATAAATGTTTGGACTTTATAGTTAATTTTCCAACCATCATTCTATATTTGTTATTTTTCTATAGCATTAATGATATATAACAATACTTTTGTTTTATTTACAGTCCTATATATTATATTAATTTTTGTTTTTAATAATTTGTATTTTGTTTGAGGGTTTTAAAATCACGAGATATTAAATGTGGCCAAAATTAAAAAAGATAAATGGATTTGAAAGAGACGAGCACGGGTTATACTATTTTGTTGTGGTGTATCAATCCATGAAATTCAATGATGATCTCATAATATTATAATAGTCTTTTAAAATGAATTGAGGGACATTGTCAAAAGGAATGGTTTTGATAAGGTTTGAAGTTGGTTTTTAACAAGAGAAACAATAGATTTGACTAAAATATGAGTATTAGACTTCAATCTCATTAAGTATATCCAAAGAAACGTATTATAATAGTCTACAATGGTTAAAAAGTATTTATAGCTTAATAAAGAAGGTAAAAATGAAAGGTCCCTGCTGATACCATGCACAAGATCAAAACAATTATGAGAAATATTAGTGTTATCATGAAAGGGAGGTTGTTTATGTTTATGAAAACAAGTATCACAAGGCACGAAGGATTTAGTAGTTCTTACAAAAGGAACAAGAGTGTCATGAGAAGAATGACCAAGATGATAGTGCCAAATATTACAATTGTTAACAATGGAAACACTTACACTATTGCTAAAATGGCTAGGGTCATGAATTTTGAGAGATGGAAAGGTGAATAAGTACTATCTTTGATATAACTAATGTTGTGTCAAAAAAAAATATTGTGTAAAAGTGATCCATTAACCATATCTCACAATAGTTTACCTTATATAGGCTACAAGCATGAGTAACACGCACAGAGCAATGGACTTAGAGCTAAACGGGGTCTAATAAACCCAAACAGAAACTAATACTCAACAAATCCTCCTTTCAGTTGATCTCTATACAACAACATATCAACTGTCAACAAAAAACAAAAAGACAAAACTGTACAAATTTCAGTCAAAAGTAATTCACTTGGTGCAATAAAGATCACACATTCCTTAGCCTTCCATTAATTAGATTTTCACTTTCCGAGCCTTTGTCATAATATCAACTAGCTAGTCTTGGGATCTGCAAAATTTTAGCTTAACAACTCCATCATTGTTGAGATTTCTAAGAAAATGGTACCTAACATCAATATGTTTGCATCTTTCATGCATAATGGGATTCTTTGAGAGTTTAATAGATGAATTGTTATCACAATTTGTAGGAGTTCAGCTACTTTGTTTCAAATGCAAGTGATTCAATACATTTATCAGCCAAAGACACTGACAGGCATTAGAGATAGGTGACACAAACTCAACTTCGGTGGTGGACAAAGTGACAATTGGTTGCTTCCTGGAGAACCAACAGATTGCATTTAATCCCATTGTAAACACATAACCTAATGTGCTTTTCCTATCATCATGATCACCTGCATAATCAGAGTCAGTTCATCCTTGCATCAACAAATCGCCATCAGGTTTACTCCTATACATGACACCAAAGCTCAATGTTCCCTTCAAGTATCTCAAGATTCACTTGACTGCAACAACATGCAACTTAGTGGGCCTTTTCATATATCTTGCAGCTAAGTAAACAGAGAAGGTCATATCTGGTCTTGTAGCTAAAAGATACATCAAACTACCAATCATCTTTTTATAGAAGGTAGCATCTATGGCTTTTCCTTTTTCATCTTTCACTAATTTGCTTCCATATACAATTAGGCTACAAACTTTGTTGCAATCTTCCATGCCAAACCTTGCCAGTATCTCATAGGCATATTTTTGCTGATAAATGAATATTCCTTGGTCACGTTAACTTACTTCATTTCCCAATAAATATTTCATTATTCCAAGGCAAGTCATGACAAAGTTTTCTCTCATGGACCCTTTGAATCCTTCAATCATCTCCTCATCATTGCCAGTGTAGATGAGGTTATATCTACATACAAGCTGACAATTAGAATATTACCCTTACTCCTATGCATAACAAACAAAGTTTGCTCATAAGGACACTTCTAACTTTTTTGCATTAAAGTAAGATTCAATCTTATTGTACCAGACTCTAGGTTCTTGCCTTAGGCTATATAAAGTCTTCTTGAGTGTATTAAAATAGTCAATTCCTCCCTTGTTATATCCTAATGGCTGCTCCACATACACTTCCCTTTGTTAGTTCTCCATGTAAAACGATACTTTTTACATCTAGCTGAAACACGCACCAATGCTTATACTCAGTTAAAGCAAGAATTGTTCTTATAGCATCCCATCTTGCCACTAGAGCAAAAACTTCACTATAATCAATTCCATATTTTTTGTGTGTACCCCTTTGCCACAAGTATGGCCTTATGTTTCTATACCTTTCCCTTTTCATTATATTTGGTCTTGAAAATCCACTTGACACCAATGGCTTTCACCCCTAATGGAAGGGTTGTCAGTTCCCAGGTATCATTAGCCTCAGTTGACTGCATTTCACTCTCCATGGCCCTTTTCCGGGTATATGACTTTAGAGCTTCTTCATAGTAACTTGGATCTTCATTTGAGTTAGACATAGCAATTGCCAAATTCTTACTCTTGCTCATAAATCATTTGAGTTCTCATACTGAGTTTTACAATTTTCACCTGATTCTTCACTAGCGTCATTATTTCCAGTTTCACCATTGTTTTCAACAAAATCATTCACAAGATTCTCATCTTGGTCATTTAGCAACTCAATCTTACCATTGTCTTCAACATCAGTCACATGATCAACTGGTTTAGTAGTGTTTTGCTTATTCTAATTCTACCCTTTGGACTCTTTAAAAGCAACATCCATACTAACAATAATCTTTTTCTCAATGGGATTATATAACTTATAGGCTTTTGATTCTTCAATAACACCAAGGGGGACACACTTGATGCTTTTACTATCTAGCTTTTTTCTGTGAACATCAGGGACATAAACATGAGCTAAGCTTCCAATATCTAAAATGATGCACATAAGGCTTGACTCCACTCCAAGCTTCTTCTGGGGGTAAGATCTTTTACAACATGTGTAGGACATATATTCATTACATATGTAGCCCAATTTACAGCTTCAGGCCAGGATTTCTTAGGTACACATCTAGAAAATATCATGCTTCTAACCATATTCAACAATGTTCTATTTTTTTCTCAGACACTCCACTTTGCTGAGGAGTATAGGTTGTAGTTAACTGCCTTTTCACACCCTGAGAGCTACAGAAATCATTATACTCAGTGATGTAAATTCACCTCTCCTATGAGTTCTAAGACACTGAATTAAGCAGCTGGATTCATTTTCAACTAGGGATTTGAACCTTTTAAAAACATCAAATGCACCTTACTTTTCTTGCAAGAAGTAAATCCATGTTTTTCTATTGTAGTCATCAGTGAACGTAATGAAGTGTCTATTTCCACTATTTGATTGAGGATTAATGGGTCCACAGATGTTAGAATGAACAAGTTCAAACTTCTTGGAAGCTCTCTAACTGACATGTCTTGTAATGTTGTCTCTATGTTGCTTGTCAACCAAACAATCA
Source organism: Vicia villosa (assembly GCF_029867415.1). Lineage (NCBI taxonomy): Eukaryota > Viridiplantae > Streptophyta > Magnoliopsida > Fabales > Fabaceae > Vicia > Vicia villosa. The sequence continues at coordinate 195,180 of NW_026705869.1, read as the reverse complement.
ATGCACTTGTCTTCAACGTTCTTCAGGTCTGTTACCCTTAAATCATTTGCCTTTTTATTAGGGTCTTCAAACCCTTGATGCTGAGGTGACCATATCTATTATGCCACAAACTGATTTCTTCTGGGGTGGTGGCTTTAAATTATTTGGGCACCACCCCAAATGCCTTGACAATATACATTCTATTAGTTGTCATTTCGGTTGTTAGAATCAGCCCTTTATCTTCATGAAAAAGTTGACAAACAATTGTTAGGATCGCGGATTTAATTCAAATTAATATGTTGATAAACGGTAATAACTCTTTAAATGATATTATTTTTGGCAATTTTACTCTTCATTTAAGGCTATATATATATATATATATATATATATATATATATATATATATATATATATATATATATATATATATATATATATATATATATATATATATATATATATATATATATATATATATATATTATCACTAAAGATTAAACTTTAAAGATTTTAAAAGAGACGTTTATATTTATTTAACTCAACTAGCATGCTTTTTTAAGTGCTAACTTATAACTAAAATAAAAAAAACAATCATTCAACTATTGTTAACCAATACATTAAACTTTTTTGTTAAAAGTTTTCTTTTATCCATTTCATTTATAAAATCTTATTTATAAAATGATTGCAAGTAGTTTATTTTACTCAAAATAAATACCTCTTTTTTCTTGGAAACTTCATCATTCATTATTTGCCTTTTATCTTTTGAAAAGGAAAAGTCAAAACTCAGAAAGAAAACTTACATAAGCAACTAAAGAAGAAGTTGCAACTCCATAATACCTTACCATGCACCAAGAAAAGTCAAAGCATTAATTTGCTTCATATGAATAATAGAGTTCCATTTTTAAATCCAACTGAATTTAGTCTCTAAATCTAATGCCATTGGTCAAATTGTAGCAAACTACCGACCCGCACTTCGACTTTCCTGGCGGCTGTATTTGCTTTTAGTTTTGAAACATCTTTCATTTCACACCATCTTAATCTTTTTGAACAAATTTGATAATTATGTCGAAGAAACGACTCGATAAAGTGAAAATGGTCAGAAAAAATATACCATAAGATGTCAATATCGATACTGGTATATATATCATTTTACAATAAAGAATACACTTTGATTAATTCACACGGCCAAGACGTAATTAATACGGTAACATCTCTATTGATTAAAAAAATTTAAAACCTTAATGTTATCTGCAATATTTATTCGACTTTTAGTCTCCACACTATTTTCAATTAGCATTTAGATAAATTTTTAGGTATCCATCATAAGTAATTTGTACCGGTATTTTAATTACAAATTAATTTAGAATTTAAATTTATTTTAAAATAAAATATTTTTAAATAATATGTGTCGTTAAATAATAGTATTTGATTGGATGAGAATATTCATATCTAATTAAATTTTAAAGTACCGAAAAATGTTCACCTTTTTATTTCCTATAAAATAAAAAAATAAACTTATATTATCGAAATGCTGTCAAATTTTACAAATATTTATTTGAGATTTGAATTCTCTCCAACTATTTTACTGCTGCGGCCTATTTAATTGGGATTTGTGATAGAAGTCTTTCGTAAACAATCAACTAAAAAAAATTCAATTCCCAGGTTCAAGTCTAGGTTATTTTCATTTGTAAGCTTTTGACACTTCAAATTTCATCTCTTATTAAAAAAAGTTAAATTTATGTTGTAGATTTTTTTTATAGAAAAGTATAGGAATACCTATAGAATTTTCAAGCACCTCGGACACAAACACACTGAAAATATCTATTGTGCTACTTGTTTTTTAGAGTACTTCCAAGATGGTGCCTAAATACAAGTCACATTCACTTCAATATTGTTCTCATCGTATATGAAATATATCTTTTTAGCAGTATTCTATGAACAGGACTGTGTTTCACTATGTTTCACCATGGTGCATCAATATGTTTTACCACGGTTGTTGTTTTTAACCCAGGTGGTGTCATACCTCAAATTTGTCCTACCTAATTTATCTGGCTTACAATTCATAAACATACCTCATTTAGGTCATGACTCAATGCATGTATTCATATCATTGATACTATTCAAAGGGTGGCAAGAAAGAGGTTTCAACTACAGAGAATTCTTGATCAAAATGAGAGGATTTAAGCCCTAATCAGATGGCATCATCCTTATTTTAAATGTTTTCTTGAATCAGGGTTTTCTCATCTTTAATTCAAGGAATTGGTTGGAATGTACAAGCTTGGAATTCATCTAGTCATCCTGAATTAGGGTTTTTGACCAAAGTCAGCCCAGTTGACTTTTTGGTCAACACTTTAATCAGGAGCTAATTTTATAATGAGAAATTGCACATTGACTATGTGGAGGTGTCCATCTGATTGAAAGTGGTTGGAAGTTGATTAATCAGGAAATTTATCTGAAATGGGAAAAATCAGAATAGTTGACTTTCTGGGTCAAAGTCATGGTCAACTGTCAAATATTGACTTTTGGTTGAAAATTGGTCAAGAAAAGTCAACATGAATAATAAAATCAAGTAAATTGTCAAAATTGCCATTTTTGGAAGTTAGGCTAAAAAAGGAAAATTTTCACACTTAAAAAATATTTTGACCTTTTAAAAGTATAGTGATCAGTCAACTTCACCACAAATTTACACGTGGCCAGAGGCATTTTCTAGAACGTATTCCAACATCAAAGTTATTCCTCTCATGGAGGAGAACAACTTTGTAGTTGGACATTTTTTCATTTGAAAATTGGTTGAAAAGATATTAAGGTTTGAAGTTGAAAGATTCTTATTGAACCAAGTCAAGTTGCTGGGCAAAGTTGTTGGGTGCACGTAAGCATTTTATCGAACAGTTGGCATGCCAACTTTGAAGTTGATTATAGAGAAATACAAAGGCCCATCAGGTGCAAACATGGCATAAATCTCTTCTCTTCCATGTCCTCTACACAATGAGCCAATAATCAAGTCAATTGAGTGGGTATTGAATCATCTATGAAGCTCCAAAGTCTCATCCTCGCAAGGTGTCAAAATTGTACATCTGGCCATGCCAAGATCCAAGTCATGCGCGAGCATTTAATCAAGCATGTGGTGTGCCATGTTCAAACCACTTTTTAAGAAGCTACAAGTATCCCCAGGACTCTAATCCAACGTTAAACTTCTGTGTCCCATGTCTTCTATCCATTAAGCTAAAAAAATTGGGTTTTGGTCGTATCGTTAACAAAATTCATAGCTTCAAAGCCACGTCATGAGAATGGGCATTACGACAAGACGCTGGGCCAGGAAATGTGTTGCGCGCGTGTTCAAAAATTGTTGCCCACTTTGGTTTCTTGCGAATTCTCTACCTCTTACAGCCATCATCTCAAGAGTTCATCAACATCAAACTTGTTCTATCTTAGCCTCTCTTTCCCAGATCTTGGCATTTGGAGTGGCTAGTAATTTGTAAAGTTGCGGAGTCATGTGTTTGGAAGTTGTGTATAGCCTGGTACCGAGCGAGAGCTAGCATGCGCATGTTGCAATGGTGCAAGGTCAGGTTTCCAGGCATTTTGGAATTAGTTCCCAACTTTGTTTCACAATCATGTCAGCTCCAACCTCCCTCTACTCCATGTGCTCTTTATGGAGGTGTCAAGATCATATCAAATGGCATAGCATAGCTCGATTTATTGAGACTTGAAGTGGTCCAGGTGAGCATTTTTATCCATCAAAGGCATAAACTCAGGCCTGTGGCCACTCGAATCATCCATGAGCCATGCACATCGCACAATCATGTATTGACCATAGTCCTCCCCCATGAGAAGCTAAGCATCATTACTCACTCCATCTATCCATGCATAATATTCCAGCATGAAAGCCCATAACACCAAACACACTCACACTTCACACTATATAAGATACCAACCTTTTATAAATTAGAGGGGCACCATAATTATATCTTTTAGGTTTCAAATCTCTTCACTCTCCCACTCTCTCTTCTTTCTCATCTTCATCACTTCCTCCAACCAACTCTTAACAAACTCTTCAACAACCACAATCATCCCCATCCTCACTCTTCCACCACTATCATCAACCATATTCAATCTCCTCTGGATCAACCTCATCACCACCTTCAAACATGAACCAACACCATCATATTCAACTTTCAACCCTCTCTTCATCCAACCACCGTAACTGATTCTAACGAACTCCAAGAAACGTAACAAAACCTCACTACAACCATAGCCATCACCTCCACTCTTCATCACCTTCACATCATCAATATTCTCATGAGAGCTCCAAGAGAATCACCATTGATCACCATTCTCTTCGAATTCTTGAAGCTTACATCTAGCTCAGCCACGGTTCGTCACATCTCCACCATCAAAAGCTCGGAGAAGATCGAGTTTATTTCTCGGTAGGGCGACGCAGCGAGTTCCTTTCATCAGTAATGTCTGAACTCAAGAGCTTGTATAATTTTCCGAAGTTTTTGCGATTTGACATCAGGTAAGTTCTTTGATCTCCTTCACACCATGATTAGAGATCTTGATTTTAGGGCTTTAACATGCGTTTTGGTCATTATGAGTGTTATATCTATATGTTATGCATTACTTTGAATAGTTTAGGCTAGTTGGAACTTGTTTTGATAGTTTCCGGTGGGTTAGGTTCTTGATAAGTGCTTGCGGTTTCAAGGTTAGGGGTGAGATGAGAGAGAACTAACACCGGATTTAGAGTCTACGCAAAAAATCGAGCGAGATGAGGTGAGAGTTTTAATTTTTGGAAATTTTCTTGAACTTCGGTGACCTTCACAGCCGGAGAAGACGAATGGAGGAGGGAGCTCCGGCGTCTGTGTCATTTTATATGTTCCTTTCTGTTTGCTTACGTGTCCCTTATCCATTCGCCCATGCATTACGTTCTACTTTGGTTTGTTAGGCTATGTACAATGGTTTTATTATTCAACACTCTTCTTTTTTATTTTTTATACTACACATCATCTTCTCTTTCTTCAACCTAATAATTCAACACACATTCAATTTATACTCACTACAATGATTTTGTTTAATAAAATTCAACATCATATTCCACCACCATTCACAACACACTAAAAAATTTAAACATTCAAAACAACCAATAAAATTTTACAAAGTATTTTGTGGACCCCACTCTTTCCACATTCAACATGTTAAAAACTTTCAACACCAATTAATACACCTCACTTTAAACAAAATATTCAACACCCTCATTGCAAGGATTCAACTATTGAATTTGTTTTTCAACACCACATTATACATAACCTTATTTGAATTCATTTATTTGGAAAAAAGGGAACGATGCGTGTCGGATATGGATTGGCTGGGATATCCATTTTTATCCTATTCATTTAAGTAGCCATGTCCAATTGATGCAAGTTATTACCAAGTTATGTTACGTTCCAAAAAGAGAGGGAAATATAGTCATGTAAGGTGCTGAATGTATTGAAATAGTTTGGGATTGGAAATAATAAGGAGAATTGGGCCACGAATTTGTTTGTATTCTGGGCCTGATGGAGTTTTTCTGAAACGCACCCCTGACTTGCTATTGCACACGCAACTCACATGACTTGGGCCTCAACGCCATTCATTTCCACACCCTCACGCTTCTGGCCCAGCATACTTTTAACTAAAGTTGAGTTCATTTCCAAATTACTTTCTCACCCCCCTGAGTGTTTGCATTTCAATCTTTGTTTTAATTTTGTTTTCTTTTAATTTTTACCTCAATAATCTTTTTTTATTCCAAATAAAAAATGTACAAAAATGCTTTTAGATATTTTAGGGTGTTTAGATATTTGTCAATATTTTTTGTATTTTTTCTAATTGTTTTAGCACTTTTAATAAATCATTTCTTTTGTTATATATTTGAATTTTCTTTGTTTTTAATACCTCTTTGTAAATGATTTCGTTAAATGACTTAGGAGTTGATTTTAGCCTTGAATTTTTGTATAAATTTAGTCAACACATGTGTGATTGTATATACAAATTTCCATGTTCTAATTCTAATTTTTGAATAGACTTTAATTGAATTCCTTCATAAAAACTCATAAAAAATATTAGTTATTTTAGGTAGTTTCTCATTCTTTTTGTATCATTCTTAAGATATATTTTGTGTAGTTTTTTAATGACTGTTTCACTTGGTTTTAGATCATTTTTAGACATATAATTTTGCTTCCAATTTTGCATGCTCCTACAAATTAGGGTTTTTAGGCTAGTTCTTTTTCTTTCACAACTTCAAAACACTTAATAAATGATCGACTAATTTCCCTTTTGCATATCAATATAAAAAACCAATCAAAAACACCAAAAACACCCTAATAAAGGTCAGAATAATAAAAAGGGAATGGAAACTCTCGTCCCTCTTATTTAAGGGGATCACTTTAGCGGAAATTCCCAACCATAAAAAACACAAACAAAGAGTCGCTCGAACCTCTCTTGTTTAAGGGAGTAACTCGAAACGCTCGACAAACTTCTCTCTTGCCTCGTAGGCATTCTTAAGGGCACTGTTATTTCCGCTCGGTCGCATCGTAGGTCGTCCCCTTATGCAAGAGCGCGAACGTTAACGCCGCTCAACTAAAAAACACCAACAAACAATAAAAAACATAAAATCTTGAGCAGAACTACGGCGCTCCGATTCTTCATAAGAGGATACGTAGGCATAGAGGCAACTCTAGCGAGCACAATAATTATTAAAACACCTTAGATTAATCATGCATTGCATTAGCATAAGTAGAAATAGCACACACCCTTTAGATAGAAACAAACATAGGTGGATACCATCGAGTGTGATGGGCGTGAGGGGTGCTAGTTACTTCCCCTTGCGTAACCGACTCCCGTACCTAGTTCTCTGGTCGAAAGACCTTGTTCTTATTCTTTGTTAGGTTTGCTGGCGTTCCTTTCCTTTTAGGATAGATATGTTAGTGGCGACTCTGTTGTTCATTTTTCGAGAGCATGCGACAGGTGATATATATATATATATTTGATTCCTTATAACTTATGCGGAATATTTGTTTCACCAACCACTCACTAAATATATTACTTTTTCAAATTAATTTAGAAAATAATAATCTGCAAAATTATGTTATATTTGAAGAACAACTTACAATAATCAATGTTTTTTGAGATTTCTGCAACTCATTATTCATATCTTGTTCTTTAACAGTTAGAATTTGATTTGAAACTTCTAGTTCTTTAATCAACACTTCCTTCTCAACTAGTTCATCCTACAAAACATCAAATTTGTTGAGAAATGTCTATTCATAATTATCATCATCATCAACATCATTAAACGATATAATAAGCTCAATTATATCTTCTATCACTCTATTATGCTCTAGATATGTTGGGTTGAACGAAATGAAAGTTGCACAAAGAATAACATTTTCACATCATAGGTCAACAAAAAAAAAGAATAATAACACAACAATTACTTGTATCAACAAAAACAATAACATAATTTAACAAAACATCAACAATAACACAAATCTTTAACTTGTATCAACAAAAATAACAACATAACTCAACAAAACATCAATATAACACAAACATTTTACTTGTGTTGTGAAAAACGATGCCGGAATCACAAAGTATAATAGTTTTCTTTTGGCAAGAAGTCCACAAAGGTAAGAAAAAGTAGGGGAGCAATAAGAACAACAAATGATTGGTTATAACTGTTATTCTTTACTTTCTCTTTGAATCAAGATTACAAGTGTTACAAGAATAACAAATAACCCTCTCACCCTTAATTAGGATTTGCAGTATGCAATGATGAGAGACTAGTATGCTATTTATAATAAACCTAACATACTAAACTAAGGAACTTTTTTATAAATACCCATTACAAGCTAACTTAGGGTACAAACTAACTTAAAAAATTGGATATAACAAACAGGCCCAATTCAAAATGCTAAGAACTCTAACATTTCGACACTTACATACTAGAACACTGTTCGACTATAGTGTGTAGGTCTTCAACACCAACATGTGAACATACTTCGACGACATGCATAAATCTTGTCAAACTAGAAGCTACTATTCGATCCAATAGAGTTTGATCCAATATCTCACAAATCTCCATCTTGGAACAAACTCTATAATATCGAAGAACAAATTAGCTTTCTTCATGCAGCGTTATCAACTGCATACACTGGAAAAACTTGTAACTAGGCAATGTCTTGGTGATCATATCAGCAACATTATGATCTGTCAAAACCTTCAGCACTTGGACTTCGCTCATGATATGTTGAGTTCTTCGACAAGTGTATAACACTTTGACTATCACATTTAATAGGGATAATACCTCGACCTTGAAGTTTCATCTTCTTTCCAAAACCTTACAGCTACAATACTTATTTCACAGCTTCAGTGAGGCAATATATTCTGCTTTAATGCTTGATAGAGTAACAACCTTCTAAAGTTTTGATTTCTGTAACACCCCGAATCTACCCCTAAAATATACAGGAAATCAGAGTGCAAAATCTCAAAAACATACATCACATTCGAGGCGTCACAATTATCGACTAAAACAATTCATACACATGCTCACACATATATATATATATATATATATATATATATATATATATATATATATATATATACATAGAAAGTATAACAGAGGATAACTCATACTTCATAAAACATCAATACTCAAATAGTCATAATATCGCAATATCGCAGCGGAACAACGTCAACGACAAAAGTCAAAACATATCATCTAAGCCAATCATGGTAACCACAAATCTAATATGAGGCGATAAAGGATATGACAACATAATCCGACAAGGAATAACAATATCCAAATCCAAATATAACGACAAGAAACAACAAGATAACACGACATGATCAAAATAAGCCAAGCGTCCCCCGCGTGCTACGTATTAGAGCATTGACACACCGACTCGAGCTATAAGGTAAACGGCTACTCCATGTCGTTACCTGCACGTTACCAACCGAGGGTAACATTCAAACAGAAGAGGTGAGGTATCATTCATTATAAAGAAACGTATGATAATATTCAAAGCAAGAGAAAAGATTATACATTGGTCGCCACTTCTCATATATATCATATACCACAATTCACATCACTTAAACAACTTGCAAACGGTAAATAATGTCAATACTTCATTTGTGACAAATATAATCAATTACCGCACAAATTCAATAAAGCAATTATCTTATCAACACATCTTATCATTCATGTCATAAACAAAAACATTCAAATACAACTCATCATGCGACTTTACTTTATGCAACTCAAACTATGCAAATGCATGTGGTACCATTGGAGTAAACTCCCGTCTCAGACATTTTTCCATTGGGCCGTCTCAAACAATTGCCACAACGGCCATCTCAAACAATTGCCACAAGGGTCGTCTCAAACAATGCAATGGATGCGACTCAATGATGCACGCCCACATTCACACTTAAACAACTTAATCAACTTAAACGACATAATAAACTTGAACGACTTAATCAATATAGAAATCTAACAGAGATAACATCAACGTTATCATTCACGGCGATTCATTACGTTTCAAATACATGTCCACATCATTATACACATTAATCTCTCAACTTCTCAAACATCATCAAAATAGCAACATACAAGTTAAGTAAGACTTAATTAAAGAATCTCAAAGTTTCATAAAGCATATACAAGAGATAGACATTGACAAGAGCTTCACGGAGGTTCAAACGACACTTAAAAAGGAGTTACGGATCAAAAGATACATAATTTCAAAGTTTGAACAAGTTTCTGCACTACAGGGTCCACTTAGCGGCCCATGAGCGCGCTTATGGAAATGAAATTTCCATAACCTCGCTTCAAGCGACGCAAGTCCGTAAATTTTTCTCTTCACAGCTCCGCTTAGCCGGCTAGGTCCGCTTAGCGAGCTGTATCAATTTTTCAAAAATAAACAGGGTCCGCTTAGCGGCCTCACGTCCGCTCAGCGGACGTGCGATTATGCAGAAAAATAACAATAGGTACAGAACTGCGAAACCACACATCCCTCAACCAAAACTCATTCTAAATAGAAATTAAACACATATAATCATGAAATATATCATCATCCATCATCAAACATCAATTAAAAAACATTTTCAATCAAAGATTTATGCATTTTCTTCATAAACCCTAAAATTTCTACACACAATTTCATGGATACAACACATAATCAAATATCCACCCTAAACATCATCATACCTCCCTTTAGCATGAAAGAATCTCACCCTTACCTTAGGTTTGGATTGAAGCCAACTCTATCCTCAACCTTGAGATTCTCCTCTTCTCTTCTCTCTTCTCTTTTTTCTCCAAAATCCCCAAAATGAGCTTCTAATTCTATTTCCTCTAAAACACTTGTTAATCCCTTACTATCTTCTAATTACTAATGGGCTCCAATTAACACCCCTCTAATGCTAATTCTAACATAGGCCCAATAACTAGTCTAATCACAATCTTTTGTCATTTACTAGCAAACTCAATAAATAACATAAAGCCACATAAGCACACATAAACACATTTAATCCACATAATTCACAAATAATAAAATAAAATATGAAATAATAAATACGGGTGTTACACTTTCCAACAAACTGTTGTGCCAAAGATAGTGAAAACATATCCAGAAATTGATAGGATTGGGATAAACATTATGCGACCAACCTTCCTAGATTCCCCAATGCGATCGAGTCGGTTTCCCTCTTAGAGTTAGGGTTTGAGACTTTCTAAGTAAGAGTATGTAGCCTTTGGAATATGCTCATTAAATTCTTGTCTTGTAACTAAAATATTTCACACTTAATTTCCTTCATGTGGCCTTAGGATTCTAGTATCGAGAGTGAGAATGTTGTTAGAGCATTCAAGTATACTCAAGTGTCGTTATGGTCTAAAGGTTAGCCATTAACTGTTGACTTTGACTCCTATCATTCTCTCTATTATTAGTCATAGACATGCCTTCTTCGACTATCGATAAAAATGGGTTCATTACCATAATTTTTTCTTTTACTTATTTCGCGACGGTTGCCAAAACTGTAATTCAACCGTCGCAATACTTCACGATGGGTCGAAATTGACGTAAACTAGAAATGGCGACGGTTAAAACCTGACGTGAATCTGTCTTTTTTGTTTGTAAATTGTTGCTCGCGACGGTTTAAAATCGTCGTAATTTGATTTATGAATTTAAGATATGATGTAGCGACTATTACAAACCGTCGTAAATTTTGTTAACTAAATCAATGGTGATTATGGAGGTTCATAACCCCCGCTAAATTAATGATTTTTTTTTTATGAAAATTTAAGAAATCAACACTAAATTAATTTTAATTATAAGACATTTGAATTTTTTAAATAAATATTAAAAAACCGACTTTTAGCTCTTGCTTATATATACAAATTGATTTGAAGGACAAAATTCATCTTATATATCTTTGAATGAAATATTTTAATAAAAAATATAATATTTTAAAAAGACTTAAAATAATTTATACAGAATTCGTTATTATGAAAGAAGATTAAAATTTATTGAAATGATAAAATTTATAAAATAAATTTGTTCAAATTAAATCTAGTGGTTTTAAAATTACAATTTTAAAACTTTTGTCACCGTATTTTTCGAATCTTTAAAATTTATAAAATTGTAAAATTTCCCTATTTTATTTGGATCAAACTTATAACAGTTAATTCAAAATATTTGGTTCTTATTTTTCATCACCTACTTCCGTATTTATTTTCCAACCGCTGGATCAGTCCAACAAGATATGAACAAAAAAATATCATGCCAGCACATTTACAATAAATTGGGATATCTCTATCTGTCAGGTCAGCATTTGTGTTTTGTTGTTTTAATAGATTCCTAGTACTATTTCTGCATAAAAAAAAGACTCTAGATATTTATTTGTCGGAACAACATGTGCTTTTTTACCTTTACTCTGAAAAGTTACTATCTTGACTAGTTAAATTCCACACATGCATAAAATAAACATGAAAATTGTGAAACTTCATTCTTCGCTAGCTCAAAACATGAAACCATGTTGTAGTAATGGAATCTCATTCTCTATTCAAGCTCAAACTTTTTTTCATGTAATGGATTTGGAATTTCATTTTTAAGATTTCAAATATCATCATCTCAAACATCACTCTAAAGATAATTAAAAAAAATATCGATGTTCACTACTTTATCTTAAGGATAGAGTCGCGACGAAAAAATTAAGATTAAATTATTGATTAATTTAATTCAAAAATAAAGCAAGAGACCACCGATCTTTATTGTTTTTAAAGAAATAAAAAAAGAGCAAATAAAATCTAAAGAAATTTTAAAACAAAACTAATAAAACAAAGAGAAAATGGTACGGGGTTGGTTATGCAAGGAAAAAGTATTAGCATCTCTTACATCTATGGTACTCTATGAAAACCTTTTTGAAATTATGTGTTAAAACAAATGAGTTGTATGCAAAAGATCGATGGGATGAGAAAAAAAACTTTATGATTTTTATTTATGCTCGGCAAGACGTCGCATCTTGTGCCTACATACCCCTTGAGTGCAATAGGGAAGTCAAAGCATTTGTAGTTCTGTCCACGAAAAAAACACGATGGTTGTTTTGATTGATTTTAAATAAAGAGACATTTGGTCATCTTAAAGGAGAAAACTTAACTAATCTACTATAAACATGAAAACAGATGGATCTTTGCATCACAAATAAAAGAAAGGCTCCAACTTGGATAGAGATCAACAAGTATACCGCTAACTCTTTCAAGTGGAAAAGAATCAACACCATATCAATCAATATCATGGGGATAGGAGAATCATATCTCAACTATGATGACGACTCATGTCTAATCTTTAAGAAAATATTTTAAAAGGAAAAGCCAAATGGCAGAAGATTTGAATGAGGTTTGTATTTGGTTAGGAGAACTATCTCAAGTGAACCCCTTAAGCAAGTTGTACTTGAACATTTTCTCCTTTAATTTTAAAAGAGTTTTGATATGCTCAAGTGTTTTAGAATTTATTCAAGCAAAGATTTAACGATCACTTGACAAGGTCAAGGTTTATTATAAAAGAGTTTAAATTTGAAAACAACAAGATTTTAAAAAGAGAGCGAAAATTTTTAAATTTAAGATGGGCAAGAGATGAATAGACTATCCTAAAGCACAAAGTAAAAGCTAAGGAAAAGAAAGATATAACCAAGAAGAAGTTAAACAAATTAACAGAATAATTCTCTTCCTTTGGATTAACCTCAAAGCATAACATCAGATGAACCAAAGCACTTGAGTAGATGAATAATCAATATTCATAAATTCAAGAGTGAATGTCCATTTTAGTCCCTCACAAAAACTGCAGAGGTCAGATTAGTCCCTGAGAAAAAAATACCCATGAAATCCCTTACAAAATTTAACCGAGCCATGTTAGTCCCTCTACTAATATTTTTTTCAAACCGATTTTTTTCTTACTTTTGAATCGTGACTGGACTAATGAAAACCCATTTTAGTCTCTCACAAAAAAAAGAGTCCAAATTAGTCCCTAAGAAAAAAAAATGTCTCTATTTAATCCCTTACAAAATTTAACTGAGGGTTAGTCTCTCTTTTAATATTTTTTTTCAAATGATTTTTTTCTTATTTTTAAATCGAGACAGGACTTGACAAGATAGACCTGCTTTCAGAAATTGAGTACGGGTCAGAGGTTAAGTTCCTTTGCACATGGTCTTCAGAGTCTGAGTTTTCACCAGAAGCTGGGTTACCTAGTATACCTAATTGTTCATTTAATATTTTGTTATCATCAAAATCTAAGGAATATGGTATAAACCAATTTTTTTCCAACATATCATTTGTATTATTTTCGCCACAAGTATTATTTACAAAAGTAAGAAATTAGCCTAAATCACCCCAGCAGCAGAACTAAACCTTCCTAAAAGATCATTAACAACAGAAACAATTACAACACCTAATACACAAGAATACATAACAAGAAAAACAGTAGTCACCAACCCATAAGCCTGATAATAAACCATACAAGAAAACGTACATTGTGGTATTGCGATGATTTATCTACAATCATTTCACAAATAATTTCAAATCAACAAGTGTAAAATAGGAGTCCAATCACGGTTTAAAAATAGGAAAAAATCGTTTGAAAAAAATATTAAAAGAGGGACTAACATGACTCAGTTAAATTTTGTAAGAAATTAAATAGGGACTTTTTTCTCAGGGACTAATTTGGACTCTCCCTTTTTTGTGAGGGACTAAAATGGGTGTTCACTAGCAGTCCAGTCACGGTTTAAAAGTAAGGAAAAAACCAGTTTGAAAAAAATATTAGTAGAGAGACTAATAGGACTCGGTTAAATTTTGTAAGGGATTTAATAGAGACTTTTTTTCTCAAGGATTAATCTGACCTCTGGAGTTTTTGTGAGGGACTAAAATGGACCTTCACTCTAAATTCAAAGTAACAATCCAACTAAGCATGTATCAGATAAAATTTGAACTTGTCTCGAATGAACTTGCATAAGATGAAATTGTATCAAATGAACTTTCAAAGTTTATAATCAATAGAACACCTGCTCACAGACAAAACAACTAGACAAAGCAACCAATAGATGAAATCCAAGGCCTCAGATACATTGGTATCAGATGAAAACTCCAAGTCAAGTTTCTAGCCTAGGTCCAACTCCTTGAGTAAAGGATACTAGCCATAGTCTAAAGAAGAGATTAAGTTTTTAAAGGTTTTGCTTTTATTAGTGTTTTTTAGGAACAAAGCAAAAAGAAGTCCAAAATGGACAAAGGAAAAAAGTGCATAAACATAAACATAAGTCCAAGTGGACAAAGAGAAAAATAAACATAAACAATAATAATGAGATGAAATGCTAAAAGTAAAGCATAAAATAAATTGCAAGAATATAAAAGGCAAGAATTAAATGTTAGTGTTAATTGTTAGTGTAATAGTTAATAATCTGATTCGGGACAAATTTAGCGCTATGTTAAGCATTCGTAGATGTACTTATATAGAAGTAGCATCTATGAGGCCGGTCAATAAAATTTATAATTTATGTATTATATTTATTAGAGAAATGATAAAGATCATTCTCCTAAAACAAATAACACAAGTCAAAACAAAGATGGTCGAGACTAAGTCAAGGAGATGAGATCATTACATCAATCAAATCCTTCTTACTACCTTGGGAAAAACTTATCATCAACCCAAAGTAGTTCACATGATCCTTTGATCAAGTGGAAAGTATATTTGAATTGGTGAAAGTTCATCAGATACTAGTCCATACCTAATTGAACCAGATGAATAATCAATCATTCAATTGATCAAAAAAAGAAAAAGAAGAGGAAGACGAAGACGAAGAGAGAGGCCAAATTGGATCAAGATCCAAGGAAAACAACAATATCAAGCATAAAAAGAAATAAAATGCAATTAAATTCTGAAAAATATTTTTAAAAGATTTTTTAAAAGGAAAATAAAATGTAAAATATCAAAGTATATTAAAAATAGCAAATAAAATAAAAAAAAAATCACCATAGGCCACGGACCATCATTGGATCATGTAGCAATTTTTGTTATTCTGGTACTTTTATAATAGAGTGACTATTAGATCTGGTACTTTTGTTATTCTCTATGAATTATGAAAAGGAAAGAAGCCAACTGTGAAATACTTCCATATCTTTTGTAGTAAATGTTATATCTTGGCAGATCTAGAGAAAGGAGAAATATGGATCCTAAAAGTGATGAGAGAATCTTTTTTTGGGATACTCTACTAACAGTAGACCATATAGAGTGTTCAACACAAGAACTAAGGTGATGATGGAATCCTCAAATGTGGTGGTTGATGACTCAACAAAAGAAGCCGATGCCATAGATGATGTTGAAACATCTTTCCTTATGAATGATGATGATATTGATGTTGCTGACTCAAGTGCTAATGTTGAACCCGAAGAAATTGGAACAATTGATAAATGATCCTCTATCAGGATTCAAAAAGATCACCCTAAGGAGCTTATCATAGGGGATCTGAATAAATGGGTAACCACCTTATCAAGGGAAGTTGAACCAAAGAATGTCAAGGAATCTCTGACTGATGAGTTATGAATTAATGCTATATAAGAAGAACTCGAGCAGTTCAAGAGAAATGAAGTTTGGAACTTAGTACCAAGATCTGAAGGGAAAAATGTTATTGGGACAAAATGAGTGTATAAGAACAAGTCAGATGAACAAGTTGTTGTTACAAGAAATAAAGCCTAATTGGTTGCTCAAGGATACACTCAACTTGAGGCTTTTCAACAATTTGAAAATGCGTGTATGATTTGCCTTAGTAAATTCGAGAGCTAGTCTTTCATAACTCTTATGCTTCAGGTTCCTTATTACATTATATTTGACTTTAGCATTTCATTGGAACCTTAAATTTTTTTTATGAGGTTTGAGATAACTTTTCAAGATATATACTATCATCAGACATACTACTTGATCGTAGATCTTCACGACTCCACCGAAAGTCGCTTGACATAATGTGTTGCCTTTAAAGATAGACTTTGATATCTTGATCTCCAAACACCACAACTTGAACTTTATGATAACTTAACAAAATAGTGTTGTCATCGTCAACACCAAATGTGGAGAAAACCATATTTGTTAGAGTTGTGGTGATCATGTTAAATAGAGAACATCTATGAGTGAGAGCAAAGAAATTTCTTCTTCGCTCATTCTAGATCTCTTTGTTTAGTTCTTTTTTGATTTTCTCTCCTATATGTCTCTAGCTCTTGGATTAATCCAACTACAGACAATAGTGCTAAAGAGAATTGTGGAGAAAATTTATTGAGTAATCTTAATAAAACTAAAGATAGCAATAGAAAAACTTTTTTTATCGACTAAAAGATAGCAACATTCATATATAATGAGATAGGTTTCATAAGAGTTGCATAAATTTTCACCTTTAAAACAAAATGTACATGAATATAATATGGCATTGTGGAGACAATTTAATAAGAATATATTAATATTTATAATAAAGACCAATATTTTATTTAAAAATCAAACTAGCAGACAGCATAAATAAAGCAAAATATGCTTTACAACTTTATTGATTCTTTAAAATTTTCCAATAAGAACAGGAATACTCTGCTCATTCCTGAAAAAATTACCTGGATCAACAGCAGTCTTAATTTTAACCAACCTATCAAAATTGTTGTTAAAATACTTAGCACCATAAACTTTACCTTCTTCATAACTATTCTTACCAAAACTATTAATCCCAATATCAAGGTCTCTATAGTTTATATAAGCACTTCTAGGATTCTTGGTCACATAAGGTGTCATGAAACTATAAAGACTCTTAGCTTGATTCAAATAATTCAATGTAACAGCAGGTGATGGATCATTCCAATTCACTGAATACTGAATTTTGAACAGATTCCCGCGGTGAGGAAAAGGCGTTGCATCAACCGGAATCTCAGCTACTTTTCCACCATAAGGATTAAAAACAAACCCAACTTTTCCCAATTCAATCATCTTTTTCCATATCAACTCCAAAGCATCTCTTGGAATAGGCTTCTGAGCATAATCAGATTTTCTCTTACCGTAATGGGCCGAATTAACATTCCTATCCAAAAGACTCTCCGGTTTCGCGCCATTTTTAAAATCCAGTTGACTGTTGTACCAAATAACAGAATTAATCCAGGTCAATTCAAGACAATCCTCTTTCTTCAAACCCAAATGTGGAAATTCCTTCCTTAAAATCGGTATCACCTCCTTCGCGCCTCCGAGAAACAAAGCAACTACAGAAGCTCTAACAGTTTTTCCTCTTTTGACAGTTTTAGAACTTATAGGCTGCAAAAGAAGTCTCATGAAAAGCCTGTTATCAGTAGTTGGAGCTACTTGTTGCCATTGAACAACGAGATCAGTAGCATTTTGTTCCAATGTTTTCTCAATACGGAAAACAGTAACGGTTTCAGGAACCGCTACTAATTTAACAGTATAAGATAAAACAACACCAAAACTAGCACCACCGCCACCTCGAATAGCCCAAAAGAGATCTTCTCCCATTGTTTTCCTATTCAAAAGTCTTCCTTTAACATCAACAATTTCAGCATCAATGATATTATCAGTAGAAAGACCATATTTTCTCAACATTGTACCATATCCTCCACCACTGATGTGACCACCAACACCAACAGTTGGGCACACACCAGCAGGAAAGCCATGAACTTTACTCTTTTCGTAAATTCTGTAATAAACTTCACCAAGAGTAGCACCAGCTTGAACATAAGCAACTTCGTTTTTTACATCAACATTGATTGTTCTTAGATTGAACATATCAAGGATGATAAAGGGTGATGGATTTATGTAAGAAATACCCTCATAGTCATGTCCACCACTTCTGATTTTGACTTGAATGTTGACTGTTTTGGCGCAGATAACAGTGGATTGAACATGTGAGGGTTGTTTGGGAGTAACAATGATTAATGGTTTGGAAGTTGAGGATGTGTTGAAACGTGCGTTACGGATGTAGTTTTGAAGGACAGTGGAAAATGAAGGGTTTGTTTGAGGGAAAACTATGTTGGAGATAGATGGATCTGTGTTGTTTTGTTTGAGGCAGTTAAGGAAAGTTGTGTACAAAGATTCTGTTTTTGGTGGTGCTGCTAAGGATGAAGAGAAAAAAAGACAGAGAAGGAAAAATGGTGTAGAAAGAAAAAAGGATAGAGAACAAATTGGTTCTGATTTTGTCATGTTTGTGATGAAAAAATGATAGAGGATGTGTTTAGTTTTATAGAGATGGATTAAATGTGCTGTGTACTAGTTTGGGAAGTGTGGGAACACATGTTTGTAATCTTTGAGAACGTGAGAATTGTCTTAATATATATTTATTTATGTTGTCTTGTTTTTGAGAGCTTAAATGTTCAGAAGGATAATTGTGAAAATGATATATTAGTAAAAATAATCTTAATGATTAGTTAGAATTGAAAACGGTTTATAATTGGTTAAAATACACTTCTTAGAGTTAAACAAAGCAAAGTAGTAGTAAGAATTATAGGCAATGGTTGAAAAAATAGTAGTAAGTGCTGGGTCATGAGGGGACCCAAAACTTGCACTGCCGTTGGATGGGGTCAACAAGACATTACCGGAAGACTTTTGATATAAAGAGTGTTAGTCAAATTAGAGTCTGATATTATTGTTGAAATATGAGTAGTATGCATGTGATAAGTGGGGTCGTGGAAGTTTATGTGGCTTACATGTTCATAAAATCTCATGGCTACTATTTTAAGTTTTAACCATGTTTT
Organism: Vicia villosa; assembly: GCF_029867415.1. Taxonomy (NCBI): domain Eukaryota; kingdom Viridiplantae; phylum Streptophyta; class Magnoliopsida; order Fabales; family Fabaceae; genus Vicia; species Vicia villosa. The sequence continues at coordinate 175,901 of NW_026705869.1, read as the reverse complement.
TTTGGCTTTGAATTCTGTCACGATGTTTACCCTTTAATAATTGATGCACTGCAATGGACTTTTTTCTTCTCACATAGTGCTCCATTTGTTGTTGTCGTGAATTTCAAAAATATATAAATTATTCAATAAAAAAGGAAATGTTTTAGATGGATTTTAAACATATTTGATTTTAATTTAAAGATATTAATAACACCTTATAAATTTTTTTTCTTTATTTTTCAATTTATTTTATTTTAGTGGTTTTTATCAATATAATAAATATTGAAAATTTCTAACTCCACTCCATAACATTTAGGCGTACCACCGAAATGACAATTTTGCCCTCGTGCTCCATAGATGGATCTCCGGAAGCACCCTTTTTTATTTACGTTTACTTTGTTCCGTAGAGGTACCTACGGAAGCATTCCGTAGATCCATCTACGGAAGAAGACAAGATCAAAAGCAACAGATAAGAACATAAGCATTTTGAACTATAAAAGACCCCATTGCATTGATTCATTGATTAATCGATATTACAATAAAATTTCAAACAGAAAATTTAGAAAGCTAATAGATCTATGAAATTACAACGGTTAAAACAATGTCATCTAATCTATGCATCATTTGAATGCAATCGATGTCCCATTTCACTTCAACCCACCAACGTTCCATTTTGCCGGTCGCAAACGAGGTACTTGTTCTAAGCCTTTGAATCCTTTTGATTTCTTCTCCGGGTTCGTACCCCCCCCTCTAAAAAAGGCATGATAGTCCTCTTGAGTTGGTCGAAGGAATGGATATTCCAGCACTTCACCGAAACGGGGGGTTTGACGGGAGAAAAAATGACATGCCCTTCCCTTATGCAGTATTCTGGTTCAGGATCGAGACGCTTCATTGATGTTCGGTGACATCCATCCGGCCTAATGCGAGACATTGTTGTGTTTGTGTTTAGGGTTTGTGTTTTTGTGTAATGCAAACCTAGAAACCCCAAAGTTATAGAAGCCTTTGGAGATTATGGATCACATAATCTCTGTCACAGAATATTCCGTAGATATATCTACAAAGGATTTTAAAATTCCCCTTTCCATAGATGCATTTACGGTAAACACCCATAATTTTTCAAATTAACACCTTCCGTAGATGCATCTACGGTAAACACCTATAATTTTTCAAATTAGCACCTTCCGTAGATGCATCTACGAAAGTTTCCCTGTTTGTTTTTGCAGCAGAAGCAGTGCAGTAGCTAGCAGTAGATTGCAATGTTATAGAGTGCATATATTACACTTTGAAACTACATAAATACATTAAAAGAGCTATCGCCAGCTAAATCTATTGGAGGTTCTATTGAAATGAAACAATGGAGGGAGTGATCATGTTGGTTCAAACTACGGAAAAATTCTTGAACTGATTTTATGTGTATTTTCTCCCCATATACACTAGTTTAGTACGCTTCTGTAGATGCATCTATGGAAGGAATCAAATTTTTTTTCAAAATATGGGGTGCTTCCAGAGATCCATCTACGGAAGCTGGGGGCAAAAATGGAAATTCCTGTGATGTGTAAGAGATCCATGGAAATGAATGAGAAATTTTCTAAGTATTGAGCAAATAAATATAATTTAATAAAATAGCTCGTCGAACTATCTTATAAACTGAATTATTTCTCACTAAACAGATAAATACTTATAGTTTTTTATATTAATAATTGTGCAACTTATTGGTGATTTGTCAACCCATTTTTTTACCTGACACCCCCATATATTTTTATCCTTTGTTGAAAAATATTGAGATACAAAGAATTTATAGTATACTGGAAATTTAAAATTTCTGGTATACCAGAGGTACATAAATTTCAAATTTATGGTATCATAGTTTTTTTAATAAAAAATACCGGAAATTTTAGTCATAAGAAAATTTCAGGTATATCATACCGAAAATTTTAGTTAATTTAAAATTTTCGGTATACCGGAAATTTACATACCAAAAATTTCAAATGTATGGTATCACAGTTTTTTTTTTGCAAAAAAATACCGGAAATTTTGAAAAATCCGGTAATTTTTTCAAAATTTCCAGTATTTTTTTGAAATTTCCGATAAAAACTCACGAAATTTTTTAAAAATCCGGTATTTTTTCGAAACTTCTGATACACCCCCAAATTTCTGGTAGAAACATATATTTTTTTAAAATTAGTGACTTTATGCAAGAGTATAACGATAAAAGCATAGCTTTTGAGAGGTGCCGGATATAATTTTAGGGGTGGCAAGTTAAATTGTCATGGCACATCGGGCAGACCCGTAGATCCGCCATAATATGACGAGAATATTAATTAACAACAATAACATACATCAACATTTATCAACAACACAACAATAGCATTAAAAAACATACATTTTATAAACAAAACACCGACCACATATACAACAAACAATAACATACAACAACCCAAGATATAATAAAATGTTTCAAAAACGCACATTTTATTAAAAACAATCGTGGAACTGGAATCAGTGATAAAATCCATCTAGTTTATGATATGTGCTATGAAAAAGAAATACAAGGTGGATGAAGTTTACATAATAGCTTCAAAAGTATGTGCTTTGTTAAGGTGGTTTTCTTCATTCACTTTTCTATAAGTTAACAAAATAAATAAACACCATGACATTAACAACATTACATGAAAGATTCACCAGATGAAAAAAAAACGAGAAACCATTTTTAACAAAAAATGTAAACGAAATCAGAGTATAAGTTTAATGAACAAACCTAAAGATAGTGATCGGTGAAGACAAATATGAAGGTTGCCGTATGTGTGATGAGTGACATCACTACTACAAAACACACATACGACAACGCCAAAGTCACCATAGTTTATCAATACACAATGGTTACATATCTAAACTGAGACACTAACAATTATTTTTATTAAAAAATGTTAACATATAATTACAATGGATCATTTAACCGTAGTGATAAAATGAAACTTTCATGGGTTCGAACCTCAGCGTCCTCAAGTATTTTTTTTCTTTAACGTTGACGCGCCTTTTTGTTTTTATTTATTTTTAAAAAAATAATAAAATGAATATCGCTACGGTTGATAGTTTTAACTGTTGTGAAATAGTATACCCATATATAAGTGAGTTAACTCTCACTTTTTGACAGTATCGCTGTATCCTTCACTGGTAAACCCTAGCACCCATTTTTCTCTTCTTCTTCGTCATTAGTCATGATTCTTGTTCTTCATACATAAGGTATTAATCTTTTTTCATCTTCTTGTTAGATAGTTCCTGATTATCTCTTTTGCTGCATCTTGTTGAATGTTCTCTTTTTCTTTAGATTTGTCTTCACGACCTTAACAGGAATAAAGTACAAAAAGTATGAAGCTATGTTAAAAACTTCATCCACCTTGTACTTCTTCATAGCTTCACAACAATGTGAACTTCATACTTTGTTACAGTTCCAAGACTTCATGTATATCCATTGATGATGTAAGTTGTTAGTGTTTTTATTTTGTTGCATGTATTTGTTGTTGAAAATTAAGTTTGAGGTTTCAAATGTTGATAACTTTCATGGTGTTTGTAGGACTCAAAATAAGAATAATACATTGTTAAGTTACAAGAAAAGTAAATGAAGAAACAACAACAATAAACTTCATATAGTTTAAGAAACTATGAGGAGAAATATAACAAGTATAAGTTGTTGTGTAAACTTCTTACTCCTTATATTTCTTCATTTCTTCTCAACCTAGACGAACCTCATAATTTATTCATGTTCCACGTATGATTAGTTTCAATAAAAGGTGCGTCTTATAAACATTTTATAATATATGGTTATGTTGTATTATGTTGTTTTGTTGATAACTGCTTTTGTATGTTGTTGTTGTTGTTTTTTTTAATGTTCTCAGACCAAGAAGATTAGGTTGAGTTTATTATATTCTATGTAGATTATTTGTTTCACTAACCCTCACTTAAAATACATTCATTTAAATTGACATAGATACTTATAATCTGAAAATTTAGTTGTATTTGAAAATCAACCTATATCAATCAATATTTTTCTATATACTTACGTATTATCTTTCATTTTATGCTCTTTTACATATAGAATATGGTATAATGATCTGACTCCATAGATACATCATTATCTTCGATTATAGTTAAATTTCAATAACAACAATTAATTGAATATCTGCCTTGTCATCAACACTTATCATCGTAATGCAAGACCGAATTTTTCAAAAAATTTAGTAAAATTTCGAAAATTCTAGTAATTTTTTTCGGAAATTTCAGAAAAATATATATTTTCTCAAAATTTTCAATAAACGCAAAAAAAAAAGGTAAGAGTAGTAACACCATCATTGGGAAGTGACAGGTTAATTTTTCTATGAAATAATATTTATAATTTAAATGATATTTTGAATTTTTAAGTTTCTCATTTAATTAATATATAAATTTTTTTTGTGTTTTTTTTTTGTAATCAAGATTTCATTAAAGAACCAAAAGTTCTACCGAAGAGATTACAAAAGAAGGGGCATTAAACAAAAACCCCAAAGAAAATTACAAGCCAAATATACACTCTGAATAATACAAAAAAGGGGCATTTGTAAATTCAAAGAAATTATAATTGGTGCGGGTAATTTTCCCGATGAAGGACCATCTCTAAAAAATCTCCTTAATGCTCCAAGTAATATCGGAAACACACCAAGATTCATTTTGGAAAATGATACCATTCCTAACCTTCCAAATATACCAACAAACCGTCATCCATAACGTTTCTTTCCTACCGAATCTAACTTTGTGAAGATTACAAAAATTATGCCAATCCAAAAAACTACTCCAAATGTCTTCATATTTGTAATCTTCAAAACCCACCCATGAAGCCACATCCTTCCATATCACCGAAGACACCTTGCAATTAAATAACAAGTGATACAAAGATTCCTTATCCAACCCACACAAGCAACAAGAGTCTAAAGATGGAATATTAATACCTCTAGAATAAATAAGGTTCCTTGTGGGCAACCTATCTAGCAAACAACGCCACCCGAAAGCCTTCACTTTTAAAGGCACCACAATATTCCATATCATAGAAAAAACTCTATCAAACTTATTATAGGGACCTCTCGGAATGTGGAAAAAATTTAGAAGAACATAACAACTACGTACCGAATACACACCATCCGGTTCCGCAAGACACCGATCCCCATCTCTCTCTTCTGCCTTCAAACGCACACCACCGAGCTCAAGAAGGAGCTGTTGCCGCTCCAAAGTGGCAGCTCCAATGTCCACCGAAACCAGAATGCCAAAATCGCCCCTCCACCCTCCCATACCCGCCACGGAGACAAATTTTAACTTCGAGAAAGAGTAAGCAATAGGAAATAACTCCTTGAAGCACCTCCCCTCCTTCCAAAAAGAATGTCAAAAAGAGGTATTAAAACCATTGCCAATGTCGAACCTACACTTATCAACAAAAAAATCAACATAATAAGATTTTTGTAAAGATAAAATATCCTTCCACCACAAAGAATTCAGGGTATTCTTGAAAAGAGTCTCATCTTTCTTGATAACTTGAATATTAATGTCTCAATATCTTGCTTTCAAAACCTTAAACCATAATGCATCCGAACCTCTTAAAATCCTCCACCGCCATTTATTCAAAAGGGCCAAATTAAAGTCCCCAATCCTCCGAATACCAAGACCACCTTTATTAAGAGGTAAACAAATAATCTTCCAACTCACCCAATGCACTTTTTTCTCCTCCCGAAATTTACTTTCCAACTTTGAAATCTCCTTTAAAACTTTCTTAGGAGCCTTATAAAAAGATAACCAAAAAATAGAAAGACTACTAAGCACCGATTTTAGAAGATTCAACCTACCTCCAAACGATAGAAACCGATTCTTCCAATCCGAGAGCCTTTTCTTTATCTTGTCCAAAATGATATTCCAAGAGGAGACCCTTCTAGGATTAATACCTATCAGAATGCCAAGAAAAGTGAAGTGATTGTCCTCCCTACCACACGCTAAGAACAAAGAAGCAAAATCCAAAAAATTGTCATTTACATTCACCATAATAAGCTTGCTCTTGTGATAATTAATGCCTAGACCCGACACTAATTCAAAACCTCGAAGAATGGCCTTGATAATTCAAATTTTATTCCAACTTCCCTCACCAATCATAAGTGTGTCATCCGCAAATTGTAACAAGTTGACATTGCAAGCCTTCTTAACATCAAACCCCACATACTCACCTAACTCCATCGCCCTAGAAACCATTGCTATTGGAATCTCCATCATTCAACCATTTTAATCTAGACTTTTGGATTAACATGTTTTCTTTATTCTTGAGATTCAACCAAAAGTCCCTACTAGCCCTTCTTTTCCGCTCCACCACATCTCCTCCCTCATCCGATTCACCACCCGAATCATCGTCTACCGTTTCATCACCTTCATTCATACCCCGAACCCCCTCTTCCATCGCCAAATTGAACTTGCCAAAAATATTTACATTCCACCACCTAAGTCTCTCTTTCAAAAGCCTCAATTTTTATTTTAAAACAAAATCTCCTCTCCCTTCTACCAAAAGCGACCTCCATTCCTTCTCCACAAGCGGTAAAAAATCACTATTAGAAAACCATTCCGAATTAACCATAAAAGGTTTAGGACCCCAATCCGCTTTATCACTAAGTAACCAAACCGGACAATGGTCTGAAATGTCTCTATCTCCCACCAATTGGCCCACAATCCTCCATTTATTCACAAGATTGTCCGCTACCAAGAATCTATCTATTCTACTTCTAGCTTTGTCGTCCCCTCCAAACCACGAGAATTTCTTACCTTTGCTCGGAACGTCAATCAAATTGCTCAAGTTAATAAAATCTGAGAAATCCCTCCATTCTCTACTTCTACTCAAACCCGAAATGCCCTTCCTCTCGCTACCGATCTTTACAGCATTAAAGTCTCCAGCTATCACCCATTCACCATCAGAGAAAATAGATTTAAGATGTAAAAGCCTACTCCATAAAACCCTTTTCTCGACAATAGATCAAGGTGAATAGACATTCACTAAATAATGAATTTCCCCCTTCCAAATAGCTTTAATCTCCAAATACTGCACCCCTCCAAAAGAATTCAGCACCTGAACAGAAGCAGTGTTCCATTTAATTATTAATATTGTTTTTAAAAGAAAAATTAGAAGAGTGCTTCAGGATAAATTGGACCGCCCCTGATTATTAATAATTAATTCTTTAAGTTACTTGAACAATAAATTATTACTCCCTCCGTTCCTTTTTAAGTGTAATTTTAACAAAAAGCTCTTCAACCAAGATAGTGGATTATTAGAGTTACTTTTCCTATCATACCCTTATTTATTTTCCTCTCTCCAAATAAATTCATTCATACACTCTCTTTTTTCAATAACTAATTGAAAAATGTGAGGAAGAGTTATTGAGAAAATAAGGGTATAATTGACAAATTATAACATTAAATTATAAAACGACAATTAAATAGGAACAAAAAAATTCTTCTAAAACGACACTTAAAAAGAAACAGAGGGAGTACAACTTAAACCATTAAATCTATCAACTAAGAACCCAAGAAATTTTAATTTGAGTTTATCGATTGAAAGTGATAAATTTACCATCTAACATTATCCGAAATGATCCATAATAGAATAAAAGAAACTGCAACATATTCCCTTCATTGATTTATAGGTTTCATTTCAATATTGTTAAGAGCATTTCATGTTCGACTCTAATCTATCCATGCAATAAAACTCTACCAAAATAAAACTCTATCAAAATAACACTCATTAAGATTTTGAAAAATATCATATGAACCACATAACCGAGTTCAATCTGCAAGAATTTTCATCATAAATTACAACAGAAAAAAAAAAAAATTATTAGAGGTAGAAATATTTCATTGATCTATGAAAATTTCAACATCCATAAAGCAATCAACGGCACACACATATAAATATAACAGCAAAATAACAAAGTGCACTAATTAATTACTAAGATTGCTTAAAGCTTACACATGAGTGGTAGCTTATTGTACATATATATTTGAGATCTTTATATATAATATCTAGGATAGATTAATTGCCAAAGGATCATTGGTTGCCCTTCCTTATAGGTTAAGATCTTGAGGGTTTCATTCATCAACTATGACCTAGCTATTAACTAGGTCTAACATGAAGCACCATGTTGCCTTTAATTTTGTTTCTTTTCTTCCATATTTGATGCCAACACTTTGGATGCTGAGATCTGAACTTGAAACTCATTGAGATTTGTGGCTGAAAAAAGAAAGGTTACTTTGCTGATGAGGCAAAAAAGAAGAGAATAGTAGTGGTGCTCAAGTGAAGGAAACATGTTTGGTTTTAGTAGTGGCTTTTGTAGGTGAAAAAGAAAGTGGATGAAAGGATCTTCTCAGCATATACCTTGACAAACTGTGGCTACTTTTCTTCCATTAATATACTTTTGGGTTTAAAAATGTTTATCAAGGAAATTCAGTGTGACATCTGCATTTTTGGAATTTACTTTTAGCAATTAGTGACATTTATCTTATTCTTGGAGTTCTAGATTATTAAAAGAGTGAAATGTTTGAAATAAAATTATTTGTTAATGATATAAATTAAATGAAATGGTTGGAACTCAATTTTTTGGAAAATAAAATATTTAGAACAAAATAAGGTTTGGATATTTTACTTTTTGAAAGATCTTAATAATTTTAAATTTATTATTTAATTTTTTAAAAATCTTAAATTATTTTTAGGATAATGCTAACATGTACCCTAAAGACATCCATTTAAAAAGTTTGTCTTGAATAAAAAAAAATTAAATATGTGTTTGTAATTAATTCAGTACACAATTTTCAAGATATAGTTTCTTTAATTAGTTCTTAATATGTACGTGTCTTTATGGCACATATTTTTAATTTCTATGAAAGGTAAAACTGATCATTTCAAATCAATAGAATGCATTAAGGAGCATGGATGATCCCAACAAAAAAAGGAGCATGGATGATCAATAGAATGCATTAATGAGCATGGATGATCCCAACCAAAAATGGAGCGTGGATGATCTTCTTCCATCTTTTTCTCTAATGATATTGTATAGTCAAGCAACCACTTACCAAACCAAACTTTATGGCATGGTGGATAGTAGGAACGAGTCTATCTCAAGTTCTAATTATATCATGTTAAATATATTTGGATCTCAACTCCAAAAGTCATCTCAAATAGTAAGTATATATATATATATATATATATATATATATATATATATATATATATATATATATATATATATATATATATATATATATATCAGAGTCGAGTTAAATACTATAATGTGGGTATTTGACTTAGATTCACGTTAAGCGTAGTGTGTGTTGAATAGCGTTTATTTTAAGTTTCAAATTGCTTAAATTTTCAGATTGTTTAATATATAAATATGTGAAGGCAACAACCTTAGAAAAAAATTTAAAATAACCAGTTTTAATAAAAAAATTACAAAAAAAAAAACATGTTTTCGGGGTATGTGTCAAAATGTTTAGGTTTGGGATACCGGAAAGGTGTATGCGCCAAATGAAATGGCGCATTCATGTGCTGCAAGCCAAACCATTTGGCGCAAACTTAGGGCTGTTCAAAAAATCCAAGAGCTGAACCGAACCACTGAACTGAACCGAACTGAAGTTAAAATAACCGAACCGTTATGTATGGTTAGTGAACCAAACCATTATGCATAAACAGTTCTAGAACCGAACTATAACTGAAACCGAACCGAACTGAAACTAAACCCGAACCGAACCAAAACTGAAAAATGAAAAATGCTTAAAATAAGTTTAAAAAAATTTTAAAAAATAAAATAAAATAATGGCTTAACGGTTCGGTTCTTTGATAAACGGTTCGGTTTAGGAAAATTTGCCTTCTAACGGTTCGACACAGTTCGGAATTTTGAAACGGTTTACCAAACCAATAATCTTGGTTCAGTTTGGTTCTTAGTAAATTAAAACGGTTCAGTTCAGTTCGAGTGAATTTTTATTATAGTTCAGTTCGGTTCGGTTCAATTTTCTCCCGAACTGTACCATGAACACCCCTACGCAAACTATCAAAAATTAGGGCAAAAGATTTGTTGCCAAACCAAATGGCGCATGAGTTCATGATCCCACACATAGGCGCCATTTCATTTGTCTCCTATGTGTTGGGGTATTTTTTTTAAAAAAATAATTCCTTTCGGGTATTTTCGCGCAAAGTTTTTGATTCCAGTCTTTTATTTTCGTAAAAACGTCTGATAAATCGAGTTCGTAAAATTTTTATTAACCCTAAATAATGTTTGCGTTGTCGATTTCGGTTTTTTACTAAATCACACTTTATTGATGAAAGACTAAGGAAAGGTTACAAGAGGTGGTAAGCGAAATTGATACATTGTCGTAAAAGAAAAATACAAAGTAGACTAAACTTGCGACGAGGTCGAGCCACGACTAGGACATATTTTTCTATTGTTCCCCACCTGACGACAAATGCTGCATTTTCTTTCCATTTTGTCGTGGACGTCCATTTCGGTTCTAATCCGCGTACTATTGGGGCGACCCTTTTTCTTTCGTCGCATTGCGTCATTATGCCAAACTACCTCCCCATCATACTCAGGCCAGTAATCCTCCTTGGCTACCACTGGAAACGCAGCACTGTAAACTCGGAGCAAAGTCTGAGCCTTGTAAATTGGAGACAGTAGTGATATTGCGTCGCGGTATGCAAATGCACATGCAACTATGACATGTGAGCAAGGCATACGAAAAGCTTGAAACCTTCCACAGTCGCACCAATGTTCGTCTAGCAGAATCCTATATTGTTGTCTTGGCAAACCCTCATTATGGTCAATTGTTTCGCGAACACTGAACGTACGGTTGAATCGGTCGAAAGCAGTTACTTGATGAGTTTTTTGCTTTTGCCGATTGCTCTTGCATAAATTTCATACAACTATCACTTAACAATTGACCCGATTGTCTAACATCACCCCACTTCCTGCCTCTCGTTGAGAATAACGAAGTCATCCTAAAGTAGGTTGCCTCCACTAGTGCTGTGATAGGAAGGTTACGAATGCCTTTGAAAACTCCATTCATGAATTCTACCAGATTTGTCGTCATATGGCCCCATCGCACGCCTTTGTCATAAGCCTTTGTCCATTTCTCCCTGGAAAGGTTATCTATCCAAGTTCCCGCATCTGGATTTGTCAGTACAATCTCACTCCGATAATGCTGGAATGTAGGTTGGGTTAATGCATAACTAGCATTGACCAGGGCCTTCCTGAGCTGCCTATCCTTGATCTCCCGCATGAAGTTCTGGGCGATGTGGGGAATACAATAGACGTGAGTTAATGGTGGGTCATGCCATCTGTTTGCTGGATTGTTATAAGAACTCTCAATGGAAGCGTGCCTATCAGAGATTAAACAGAGGTCAGGCTGAGGAGCAACATGTTCTCGGAGGTTCCTTAGAAAGAAACTCCAAGCCGCGGCAGTTTCACCTTCAACAATTGTGAACGCCACTATAAATATATTGCTGCTCCCGTCCTGTGCAACCGCCATAAGCACGGTTCCCTTGTATTTGCCATATAACCATGTTCCATCAATTTGAAGTACGGGTTTACAATGTGCAAACCCTCGTACGCAAGGTTTGAACGCCCAAAAAAGGCGATGGAATATTCCGTTTCCTTGGACAGGGTTTCCATCTGGGGCATGCGCGGGCAGTGTCTCTAGAATAGAAACAGTGTCAGGTGCGTAAGTGTGTAGTGCAGTAAGGTAGTGGGGAAGAATTTTGTATGACTCCTCCCTATTGCCGTAGACTTTTTCAATTGCCTTTGTTTTTGCAACCCACGCCTTTCTGTAAGATGGAGTGTAGTTGTAGGCTGTAACGATATGCGAGATAATATTTTTGACCTTCAAAGACGGATCAGAGCTTATGAGAGGAAAGATCTCCTGACAGATAAGATCGCCACTGAGTTTTTTATGATCCTGGGAAGTGTTAGGGTTGACACATGTGTGTTGTTGCGTAATCGACCCTATGACCCATGCATTACTTCTCTTCCTATAAGAAGCCAACAGTCTGAAGCCACATTCTGGATTTTTACAAGTGATTACATACCGTTCCAGGTTTGAACGATCTACTTCAAAATCAACATTGTGCGCCATATGCCATTTTTTTATTGTTCTAAGACATGCCTCCTTAGAAGGAAACCGGTCTCCTTCCTTTAACTCATTGTCATTTTGGATGTATGGTGTGAAGAAGATGTCAGATGATGGTTCGTCACCTTGCAGGTTCAAGTTACTCATATGTGTTGGAGGTGCGTACACATGAGTTGGAGGCACCGACATGTGTTGCTCGTCGTCGGATTCCTCGTTGACCATGTCATCAAATTCAGTTTCCATATCTTCTTCTTCCTCGTCTATGACATCAACCTCTTCTTGCTCGTTGACTGGTGGGTCAATAACTTGCGACTGGACAATATGAGTTTCTTGTGTCTCAACCTGTATAGTAACGTACAGCTCGATGGAATCCAAGCCAGAATATCCGTGGGTAGTAAACATATCTTGGAGGTCTTCGTCATTTGCAATCTCCATCTCATAAAACTTGACGGTGTTGTTGTTATTGAAAGAAGGACATTGGTAAAAAATGTTTGCACTAGGACCCATTGCAATCTTAGCCTGAAGTCGCTGAATGAAGGATGTAAAGGTGGCTCTTTTGCTTAACAAAAATAGCACAACTTGAGTGTTTCTCATCACAAAACCGGCTATTTTATGTGAGTAAGTCTCACCGTTTAGATGGGCATTTACCAAGTATTGGGGAGATAAAACCATTGTTTCGGGTTAGTGTTTGGGTGTTGTAATATCAGGTGATAATAGGCAATATTGTTTGTGTGTGTTGTAATGTTTAGAAATATTGGTTGTCTTATATAGGATAATGCTCTATTGCACAATGTTTACCAACATGCTTACAGCCTTGCATTGTCTCAAGATGAGACGCACGCTGATCTAGGTCTGTCCCAAGATTCCAACATGACGAGACTAGATAGACGCACGCTGATCTAGGTCTGTCCCAAGATTCCAACATGACGAGACTAGACAGACGCACGCTGATCTATGTCTGTCTCAAGATTCCAAATTGAATGTAAAAGACCAACACACAATGGTAAATGTCTTTTAGCTTAATTAATGTTTACACCAACCACAACTAACACAACAACCACATTAATTTTAATTAAATGATCCAGCGTTTGCAACACAAAACAATTGGTAGAACACGAAATTATATTGCAACAAATAAAATAACACAAAACAACTGGTAGAACACGAAATTACATTGTATCAAATAAAATAACACAAAACAACTGGTAGAACGCGAAATTATATTGCAACAAATAAAATAACACAAAACAACTGGTAGAACACGAAATTACATTGCATCAAATAAAATAACACAAAACAACTGGTAGAACACGAAATTACATTGCAACAAATAAAACAACACATAATCTAAACTACTCAAGTATCACTGCAAGAACAAGTGGATTTTCAACACCTCGGTTAACTTCTCCACTGTGTGTCCAAAACATTAGATCCACATCCACATCGTCTTTCACACGATCCCAATAATACATGTAGGTGCCTTTTGGGTTATTATCCGTCAACGTAATGTATGGACAATGATAATCTATTTGTTTAACTTTCCTGGTTGGACCATCCAGTTGACGAAACCCGGTGTTGATGGCTCTAACAATTCTCTTGAAATCCCAATGCGGGTTCAGACAAACCCGTATGTGACTACCTTCCTCAAAAAATACTACAAGCCCAAACTGAATCCATTTATAATTATTTTCACTTAGAAGAAAAAAAAGAGTTAATACTTCAACTTCACACACACACACACACACACACACCTCTATTTATAGAAGAGCGTACCACTTGTAGCAAGTATTTTTTAGCGCGTAAATATAGCGGGAAATATTGTTGTTAATTATTTATAACTTAAATATTTATAACTTATTTATCAAGCGTACCACTTGTAGCAATTATTCGTAACGATAAAATATCAATTCATTGAAATATGCGTTGAGCATTTGATTGAACGGTACAGAAGTTACAAAAATGATAATGAAACTGCGGCATCTAGGATATTACAACAGTTAAAACAATGTTTTCTCTGTCCTCCATCATCCGAGTGCATTGGATGTCGTCTTCCATAGTCTCCCACCAACGCTGTCTTTCAAGAAAAACACCACCCCTTGTTCTAAGCCTCTTGATAGATCTGATCTCTTCGCCGGGATTGTACTCCCCACCCAAAAACCTCAGGATGGTCCCCTTAAGTTGGTCCATGGAATGGATATTCAAAAACATAACCGGCATGGGAGGTTTGACAGAGAGAAAATGACATGCCCGTTCCTTCGACGATACTCCGGTTGATAGTCGAACCGCCTTACAAGTGGTGGAGGCTCATAGCTCCGGTGCGTGCTATCTGGCCTTATGCGAGATCTCGTCTTTATTTCCTGTGTGTAGTCTTATGCACACAAGAAACCCTAATTTATAGAGGGACGGACGCCTGACTTACGGTCCATAACACAACCAGGGTTTCCACTAAATGACAAAACAGGAACCCTAATTTTCAAAAAAAAATAGGATTTGCACTAATGCGCCAAATGGAATGGCGCATATGTTATTTGGCTTTCCTGGAAGGCGCCAAATAGTTTGGCACATTAGTGTTGCATTTTAAAGAATGTGTCATTCCATTTGGCGCATATGTATTGTACATGTGGTCCCCACCTGGTCCCCACATGGTCCCCACCTGTTAACGTCTTAATGATTTCCGTGTTTTGCATGCGTCTGGAACGATTCCTGCAAGTTCGCATGCATCTGAAACGATTCCTGAAAAGATTCCTGAAACGATTCCTCCTAATATTGCATGCATGCAACCCTATCTGTCACCTATTTCTGCTCTGCATGCATGTCACCATGTCCTGTCACCGAAAGTTATGTTGCATGCATGCCAACCACTTCTGCACAAGCAACACCTAGAAACTTTGAATGTGTTGACATGTCCAACATGTAGCTTGTTACCGTTTCAGCATCATCACTATCACTCATTTACTCCCACAATAATCATTTTGCTTTCAAATTCCAGATTTCCAGTCTTCAACCATGTCTCTCTTAACAATGGGTGATACGCACTGAGGAACTGTGGAGAACATCGCATCCTATGTAAGTATTTTACTGTTACGTTAATAACATTCATCTGTCTATTATATTATAACTGCATACTAATGCATGCATAATTATTTTCAGGATGCTTCCTGATTCCGGACTCGTAATCACTCGATCATCGCTCCGGACGAACGCATAAGACCCTACTTAGAAGTTGCTAGTTTCGGACCCATTAGCAGCATCGCTGAGGCTTCCATAGATCACAAATTTGTTCTGGCCTTGTTAGAATGCTGGAGGTCGGAGACACATATTTTCCATCTTCCAACAGGGGAGTGCACTATAACCCTGGAGGATGTTCACATATTACTAGGCCTTCCAGTAGACGGTAAGGCAATTAATGGTTGTGTAATGCAAGCAAATTCCCTATGCTATCAGGCATTGGGTATAGACTTGATAGAGGGACAATTTGGTGCTAGGGGACAGGGTGTTAACCTTAAGAGGTTAAAGGACTATTATTCAAATTTTTGGTTGGATGATGATTCTTCCCAAGAAACTATACTTTAGAAAACCAGGTGTTACCTGGTCTTGCTAATTGGAAACGTTTTGTTTCCAGATAGTACCGGTAACACCGTTAATTTTATGTATCTACGTTTATTAATGGATTTTACTAGAGTTAGTCTATATAGTTAGGGGTCTGAAGTGCTGGCTACAGTGTACCAATCCCTGTGCAAGAACGCAAAATACGATTCTTGCACATTCTATAGATGCGCTCTGTTGGTGCAAGTGTGGGGGTGGTGGAGGATGCCTATAATGGCCCCGATTAACAGAACCAGTTGGACCTTTCCGTATGCAATGAGGTAACTATTTAATTCAAATTTTTCATGCAGAATTAGTGGATTATGATTTACTCTAACTAACACATTTAATTTGCGTTTTAGATTTTGCGTGAAAAAACTGGACTTCACGAAAAATCCGCGGTCAAATATCACGATGTACCGCCAGGTGGTTGATCACTTACGACCCGAGGATGTATTATCTCTAATCTTTTGCTCTTTTATAAGTGTATTTTTTATAAATATTTGATCGAAATAATGTATAACTCTTATGCATGCAGTTTAAATGGAGATCGTATCTTGATTGCGACCATGAGCCTAGAGGTGCAGATGCATCTATTTGGACTGCAAGAACTTGCCTGATCCGGTACAACATCATCGAAATGCATCATAGTGACCGGGTCAAACTACAGTTCAGAATGCATCAAGGTATACTCGATCCTCCAGTTGACTTGGGCGTGTGGCACCTCAGACGAGTCAACCATCAGTGAAATCATCAAAACTAGAAGGATTTGCACACCTGAATGGCGCCAGATGTGGAAGGATCGTCGCCAATATGTCCTCGACTTCCCCATGAGTGATCATGAGATGAAACCGTCCGCAGAATACATGAGTTGGTACTGTACGGTTACCACCCCTAATTTATTTATTGCAGATCCGTTCTACTTAATAGACCCCCGTGCTCACAACTACATCCTACCCCCACAACAACAACCTGAAGAGGAACAACAACAACAACAACGACAACAACAACGACAACAACAACAACTACAACTACGACAACAACTACGACAACTACATCTACAACAACAACAACAACGAGAACAAGAACAAAATTAGTACACCAACCAACAACAAAATCTGTTCCATACTCCGTCCCGTTCTACCCGCAACTACCGGCAACAACATTTGTTCCAATCACAGTCTCAACCTTTCCAAGAAGCTGAAGACCAACACCATTCCGCTAGCCAATACCAGACCCATTCACAACCACTTGGCTTTGCAGGTTACACAGGGTCCACAAGGTTCTTCGGACAAAACATTGAGATCGGTTCGTCAAGCCTCCATCTAAGTCCCGACGATGGTCCACATGCTGAATCATCTCACCGTGGCACCCCTTTTGGCTATGCAACACCGTCGAACCAATTTGGATTTTATCAAGGTAGTTCTAGTGCTGCTGGGTGCTACGTACCGGAAGTCGTGTCCCAACCTACTCCCCCACCACCAGTTAACAATTTTGAGGGCTTGGGTAACCGACTTTACGACAGTCGGTTTCTGAAAAATTATGGTGGCGTGGACGAATTCATAGACAGCGACCACCGAAACAACTCACTTCCAGGCCCAGTTACACAGACCCAGCAAGAAGCACGAAGGGGTAGGGGTGGTGCTAGACTTCGCGGCGGCATCAACGAACGCGCTAGACGTCCGATAACAAGACCTTCGTGCAGAACAGATGGTTATCTTGGCGATGGACGCCATTAGGAATTTTGTTATGTATTTTGTTATGTTTTCTTTAATCAATTGTTGTCGATGTATCGTTTCCCTTAAATTAATGAAATTTGTTATTTCCGGTTTTTATATATAGCCCCGTTGTTTCGATTTCGAATAACGGATGTCAAAATAGGTTTTCTAAATTTAATTATAAAAACTAAAAAAAACTATAAAAAAAAGTATTGGCCTTAGGCGCCAAATGGTTTGGCTAGTAGGGAAAAAATACCCTAATGCGCCATTCCATTTGGCGCAAACAATTGGAAAATTAGGGTTAGCCATTTTAAATGGCGCATGCACCCTAAAATAACACTTATGCGCCATTTCAGTTGGCGCATCCACTTATATGGGTTCTCAAACCTAGACATTTTGGTAAATACCCCGAAAACATGGTTTTTTCGTAATTTTTTTTATTAAACCTAGTTATTTAATTTTTTTCACAACCTTATTTATAACACACTATAGTGCAAGAAACATCTAATCACCTTTCCAATATATCATAAAAAGGTGTTACAACTCTATATAACTTAGCAAATTTAAATGAATGAAGATTTATGAATTTGAGAGAAATGATAATATATTTAATATTTACACCAAATTTAAATGAATGAAGATTTATGAGTTTGAGAGAAATGATAATATATTTAATATTTACACCAAACACTACGTCTTTGTTACAACTCTATATTTTCTTAAATTTAAAATGAATTAATTTATTATAAAATAAATGATAATTGTATAAATTTAATTATATTAAATAATAAAAAAAGAAGAGAGAAAAGTAAATGGGGGAATGAGAGGATAGAAGTGAGTTAAAATGATAATTGCTATGGTTTTACCCGTGGATAAAGGAGTGTTCCAACAAAATTTTCAAAAACATAGTGCCACTTGGATGAAAGGAATATTTTGATTGGTTAATACAATTTCATTTAGTCAATTTTAGTCAATTTTCATAAAGGGCTTTTTATAGTGTAATTATTTTTTAATGAAAGGATATATTAGGGAGAGACTAAGTATGTCTCATTCTTAGGTAGATAATTGATGTGGCACTGACTAAATTAACTTGCTTTTTCATTGGTTAGATTAATGACTTCACCAGAAAAGTCAGTTGTATAACTTTACCATAGAATTTTTCATAAATATATTTATTTTTAGAAATTTTTCATAAGTCATGCCAATCTAAGATTTTCTTTTTATACAAAATAGCTATTAATCCTAATTATTATCTCTCATTTTAATTATTAATTATGTAAATTTATCTTAAACATTTAGTATTGAAGAATAATTTAATAAAAAAGTTTATACTTTTTATTTTTATACAATAATAATTTTTTTAGGCTAAATTACAGTTTTGATTCCCCTATTTTTGTGTTTTCACGATTATAGTCCCCTATTTTGTTTTTAAACACTTTTGATCCCTCATCCACACTTTAGCTACAAAAAAAACGCTTATGGTTCACATTTTAAAATACATTTTTTGGTCTGTCATCCTCATTTTTGGTCCTCCATCCTCACTTGAGGACGAGCTACGTATTTTAAAATGTGACACATAAGCGTTTTTTGTAGCTAAAGCGTGGATGAAGGACCAAAAGTGTTTAAAAATAAAATAGGTGAACTAAAATCGTGAAAACATCAAAATAGAGAAACCAAAACTGTAATTTGACATTTTTTATTACTATATATTATACTAATAAACTTCTATATCTTTAAAAGTTTCAATGTACTATATCACTATAAATTAAACTCATTTTTAAATATATTATAAGTAGTTTTCATAAGTTATCTTGGAGAATTTTTAAAATTAAGTGCAATTATTTTTTTGAAAGATGTCATAAACTCTTTCGATAAATTAGTATAAGCTATTTTAATAACAAACTTTAAAATAAATTAAACTTATTATAAAATATGCTATGAGTAGTTTTCATAAGTTATCTTAGAAAATTTTTAAATTTAATTTTTCTGAGAAGTGTTATAAGCTGTTTTGATAAGATTGTCCAAACAGTATCACAAAACTAATTCCAATAGAAAATTTCACTATATTTAAGAAAATTTTACAATATTTATATCTTAACTTAGAAATTGGATCCTCTCCAATTTTTTCTCTCATGCTCTCTCTCATGTGCAATTATGAATCACTAGATTAATCTAATGGTTGATAACAATTGAGAAAAAAATGTCATTTAAAGAAGAGAGAGAAATATATTTCAGTTTTAATTAATTTATTTATTTACTATATATAACTTAAATTGAGAAAATAAAAGACAAGAGGAAGGCATCTCATCCAATATAATTTACTGTGCATGTCGTTTTTTTAAAAGTCTTTATCAAATAATTTTGTAATACTTTTTATTTGATAATAATGAAATTATTTTTCTACATATTTAATCAATAAATTAAATTAATTTTTATATTTAATAAAACTGAAAATAATAATTATTTATTATTACATCATAGGAAAATTATGTAAGTAAAAAGTATTTAACTTTAATATTTTATAATATTGTCAACATACAAAAAAATTATAATACATCAATTATAATTTACTATACTTCATTGTATAAACATTATTTTTTTTTTTTAAAATGATTCCGTAAAAATAGGGGTTAAGGTGTACAATTTATATAGGAAAAAATTATTTATCACTAATTTAATTAGCTAATTTTAAAATTTTTATATTATTAAATAAAAATAAGAATAATTTTAATATATTATAAAAGTTATACATAAAAAACGTATTTGTGGCTAAAGAAGACAAATTAATGTCTTTTTTTTTATATTGTCAACATAAAAATGAAAATAAGTAAGTATTATATATCAACTACTACTTTTTCAAATTTTAAATTTTTAAAGCTCTTTTATTTAAAAATGAGTCATTGAGAGATTGTTAAAACATATAACTTATATATTGAAATTTTTTATTTATTATAAATCACGACTAATTAGTTAATTTATTATTATATATTTTCTAATTAAAAACAAGAATAGTTATAATATGTATGTATATAAAAATACATCCGTAGCAAATATTGTAACTAAAAAATTAATTTTTAATAATTAGTTTTTAATAAATACTACTTAATCACGTAACCCTAAAATGAGATTACGAGAGACCATAGTTATGATAATTAGTTTTTATTCACATAACTAGGGCTGGCAATGAACCAAACTAACTCGAAAATAGTTCGAAACTCGATTCGAAAAATAAATCGTTGAACTAGGTTCATGAACCAAATGAGCTGAGTATGAGCTAAAAACTAAGTTCGTTAACTAAATGAGCTGAACTTGAACTATACATGGTTCGACTCGTTAGGTTCATGAGTTAGCTCGATTGTATATTTGCTCTAAATCTTAGTATCATATTTTATCTTAATCTAACGGTTTTAATTGATAATTTATATTCTCTAGTGAGCAAAATATTTCTACAAATAATTATACAAATAAAATTAACATCGTATAAATTCTAATCTTATAACTTTTATTTTATTTCTATATTTTTTAATTAAAAAATATTAATTTAAAATGTCAAATATATATATATATATATATATATATATATATATATATATATATATATATATATATATATATATATATATAAATAGACTTTATATATATATATAAATAGACTTTAAAAAATTACTTCTAAATTCATGAAATAAGCGAGTTGAACCTAACAAGATAAACCTAACAAGTTGAATCGAGATTTTCGTGAACTTCTAACAAGTCGAGTTTGACCTGAAAAAAAGTTCGAGATATACTCGAACTCGAACTCAAACTCGGCCAATTCTTAGCGAGTCGAGTTTGAGCTGAAAAAAAAATTCGTCATGAACTCGAGCTCGAACTCGAACTCGGCCAATTCTTAATGAGTCGAACTGAGCTGAGACGAGTTCGACTCAACTCGACTCATTTCCAGCCCTACACATAACCTTAAAATGAGATTATGAGAGACCATAGTTTTTTTTATCGTATTAAATATAGATTTTAATTCTTATGAAACTTTTTATCTTTATTTTGATTTTTATAAATTAATTTTGAAACAATACTTTAATTAGCCGCAATCAGTTTGACTTGATTACTGACAAGTAATACCACAAAATTAAAGAAAATTAAAACTACTATATATTTATCTCTCTTCTTTAAATGATGTTTTTTCTCTTTTTGTTGACAACCATTAGATTAATTTAATGGTACATAATTGCACATGAGAGAAGGCATGAGAGAAAAAATTGGAGAGGATCATTTAACTTATGCCTTGCAAGTTAGCCTTACCCATAAAAGATTTCAACTAACACACTTAGTAATAAAAAACTCAAGCACTTGAAATTTTTAAAAAAGAACTACAACTACTAGGATTTGGATCTCTTCCTACAAAATTCGTCAACAAAAACTACTACTCCTAACCTAACATGCTCCTAGCTGGTTTTTAAGCACTGTCAGGTCCGAGTTATATCCCAGGAATTGAAGGCAGGCATCTTACACTTGAGAATCCTCTGATGTTTGAGAGATGAAGTTTCACCAATCTTTTTAGGGTTATACTGTTCACCTTTGAGTAAGAATAAACATCCGAACCATCACTTCCCTTCTCTAGCTCTATTGCAACAGCAAACAGAGTAGGAAATCTAGAAACATCAAGATAGAAAAGTTCTGAAACTGAACAAATATGACTGAAATACTGAGGATAAGTATAATCCCGAATAGTTTTAATGGTCTCTTCCAAATTGTCCACCTCTTCTTTAACACTAGAGACAGCTAGAACAGGAGAGTTAGTCTTAACTAACCACTTATTCATAAGGGTTAAAATACGCATATCACCTGACCAAGACAACACATAGCTCAAATATTGACACAAACTACATATTTGTGAATCCAGATGATCAAAATTGTTCATGAGGAATGTAATAACAGAAGTGCGAATAGCATGAGTACCAAGCATTGTGCTAACTTCCTTTTCTTTATGTTGGTCAAATGGTATACCGTGCAAATAATTGCGAGGAGTGAATCCAACTTTGGCTTGCAGTTCAAGAATCCTGTCTTTGTTGGGAGTTTTCCTTCTGTCAAAATGAAGTAAGTCGATGTTGTCAATCTTGAAAAGAGTAAGAGCACAATAGCCAAAAATTACAAGAATGGAAGGCCAGTCCAATTGAGAAGCGTTAGACATTACTATGTTGTTTTCTTCAGCCTGAGATGGTAAACTCACGAAACGAGGCCTGACGCCTATTCCATTCAGTGCTGTCTCAACAGAGTTTCTGAATCCAGGAACTACACAGCATAACATAGATCCCACACAGGTGCATAAATCCTTCTCATTACGATACCTTGTTGCAGCATTATATGACACACTAAAAGCCATACCAGTGCTATCACCTTGGTCTGGGATATAGAAATTATAATCAGTCATGAATCCCATCATATTGACTTCAAATTTTGACTGACTTTTACGAGTAATAGACGAGGGAACAATACTTTGATTCCACGGATTCTCCATTTTCATTTCTTAAAACTCAAGTGTAGAAGTGATTTTGTCAAAAAAAAAAAAAAAAAAGTGTAGAAGTGATGGATTAGAGTTTTGTTTTTGATTAGGCTAAACCAAAACACAAGTACTACTACCATATATAGTGTGGCCTAAGATGTGGTACGTATTTGTGCTATTTAATGGAGAGCATTGGAAAGGTATTATTCTAAATAAATGACTCCTTCAAATATTGGGAAACAACGGTCTCTTTGGTAAACGAGAATACTCTATAAATGTTTTAGTAAGTCGATGTTGTCAATACTTGAAAAGAGTAAGAACACAACAGTCAAACTCAACTTATATTCATTCAATTTCCATTATTCACTTATTTGACTGTTTATTAACTAAGGCTCTACTAACACGCCCAAAAAGAAAATAACTAAAGACCTATTCAGTTTTGTTATGGACACATTAGTTTTTATTTTTGAGAATTTTTTAATGCACCTCATGCTTTTTTAGCGTGTATTGTGTGGAATAATAAAAATATCTCTAATTTTTCGAAATGCATTTTCAAGATATTAAATATTTTAATAGAGAGTGATTAAAATTTATTTATTGACACATTATTTATGAATTAAGATATTAAATAGAGATGATTGTAAATTATATTTTAATAATTTGTATTTGGAACAAAAAGCTGTCTCATAATTTAGTGAGAGACAAGAATTCATGTTTTTGTCCTGTCTCTTACCATATAATTTTTCGATTTTTGTCAATCCTGTTGAATTTTTGAATTAGGGTTCCACGTTTCACTCCAAAGGCCACCTATTGTTGTTGGAATTTCAGGCTTTTGGAGCTTTTGAGTCGAACGACTCTTCCAAATTTTGTTTTTTTCCACCAGAATCAGTCAGCAGAAAATACATATGTAATTTTTATATATTTTTATACGGTTCCATCTTTTACTCCAAAGGTATTCAACTCGCACTCAGAAATCGTATAAATAGTTGTGGTAAGAGTAGGTTTTTAAGTAAACAATTTGGTTTTTTAAAACAAATATGATATCACAAATGGCAAACTACAAATAGATATTTCTTTTCATCTATTATCGTGAAACTGTGCTATTTCAGGGGAAAGGTGATTACAAGATTGACTATGTGCCAGCAAGACGAATCATTGAAGCATCACTGAAGCATATAACAACCGATAAAATTAACTATCAAAGTTGTACACCAAATCAGCAGATCGTTCATTATGTAATTTTCATGACCTTTCATTAGGTAATTTTCAATAAGAAAATGTTTTCATTGGTTCTTATCGTTTTCTCCTCTTGTGCTTTTTCACTTACCATGTTATCAATTTGTTATGAATCGAGTTTTTTTGCCTTTCAAAATTGCAGTAGCAACTGACCAAACCTATTGGCCTTATTGTCCTGTTGAATCCCAATATCCTAACAGGCTCAGAAAGAACAGATACATGAAAGAAAATGCAATTTTAATTGATTTTTTAAGTTATTCCTAATTTGTTAGT
This sequence comes from Vicia villosa, assembly GCF_029867415.1. NCBI lineage: Eukaryota > Viridiplantae > Streptophyta > Magnoliopsida > Fabales > Fabaceae > Vicia > Vicia villosa. The sequence continues at coordinate 151,442 of NW_026705869.1, read as the reverse complement.
ATTAAGTTAGATTCAAAATTTGAATATGATTTGTTTGTTTTATTTTAAAAGTAGATAGGAATTGACATATATGTTTTAGGTTCATATTAGATTTTAAAAGTATAACATTATTTATGGTATCTCTATTTTTTAAAATAGAAGTATCTCTCTTTGAATTGGCTTTTTTTTTTTAATTGGCTTTGGCTTTATGCATAGTTGCAATGTTAATGCTTGATATTATATGTAAATAACAGGGACAGACAAGAAGTGGGAAAGTTAGTAGAGTTTAGTTCGAAAATCCACACCCTAAAAACTAGGAATCATCATGAGAAATAACGAATTGACATAGGAAAATTTTGCGGAGAAAGGGTTTATAATGACGCGTGATGTCATCCTGAGAAGACGTGTAGGCGGAAAGACAAACACGAAGGAGAAAATGCCCAATTTCTTCGTCGACACAACCTCCATCGAACTTGGTATTTTGGGGGGCAATTTGTTGACAAGCATTTCTCAACTAAGCAACTATGGGCCTAAAATGGAAAGTTGGCCCAAATAAATAGGTGGCCTCTTATTAAAAAGCCAATTACGTGAGAAGATCAAGAGCCATCGATGAAGCAGGTGAAACGTGTCCAAGGAACGATGCCGACCAGGAAAACATCCAGAAGGCTTGGTTCGACGTCGATGTGATCGAATATGAAGGCGGCAAAAGACAAATTCAAATATGCAAATCATGGAGCAGAATGTGGAGAAGTGGGGAAAGTTTTCACACGATTTCCCAACGTAGGAGTATACCAACCGTTAACGGTTGCATATGTATTTTATCTATTTAAGCAATTTACTGCATTCAGTTTAGAGGTTGCAAACTTATTTCATTGAAACACTAAACTCAAATTACACGTATTTAAGAGAGAAACAAGTTTGTCTGTTTCCAATGTATGTTTTCTTCCAACATTTCAGTTCAAAGAAATTTCCAGTCTTATACTTTAAATATTTTGTTTTGTTTTATTTCACTTCTTCTTTACATTGCATTCTTTTACAATATATTCTCTTGATCACTTCGTATGAGAAACTTGATAATAAGTCTAGGATTGTTGTAGTCGGTCCTGCAAGTAACCTTAAATAAGAGGCTAGCAATTGTTTCACGTAGAAACAGAGACTCTACAATTTCTCCTTAACATCTTGATAAATAAATGAATACACCTCGTATGGAGGTTGTTCTTTATCTTCTGCAAGTTTAATATAATCATGAGTGATTTGTGTCTTAAAGTCCCTCCAACGCTCACCACAATATGCAGTGGCGGAGCCATAAAATTTATGAAGGATGGACAAGTTTTCACTGGCTCCGCCACTATCTTCATAATTTTCTACCAAGATAGTATTTGACACAATAATGTTTTGACGAAACGTAATAGTTAAACGCTCTTCAAATAAATAAATTATATGAGTGAAGGGGGCTTATAATATTTGTTGGTGAATATTTTCTGAAAACCTGAATATTTCGCAGTTGGGTGAATAATATGCTTATGATGTTTTGTCGTTATGAACTTATAATATAGTTTAATTGTGATATGTCCCACCCTTGTGTTGATCAATTTTAGATTGAGGAGTAATGACTTTGAGCTTGGTGAGGATAGCTTATAGGCTAGTCTGTTAGTTTTACGTCGGTGTCATGCTCTGATCTTGTAACACTGGGGAATGCTAGTTTTAGAGTTGATTATTATACTCTCATTTTTATTGGTTTTTCGGATTTTGTCTAATTGGTTTGTGAATCGGTGATTTGTGTCGCGGGTCAAAAAATAATCGCCACGAAGGTAACAAACAGAGTTGCCACCAAATTTTATTTATTCCAAAGGGAAAGGGAAAATATTGATAAAACCCATGGGAAATTAAAACAATGGATAAGATGGCCTTCGCGACCAAACTTGGGTTCGGGAGTCGGTTAAGCAAGGGGAAGGTATTAGTACCCCTTACCTCCATCGTACTCGATGGAACCCATTTAGTTGTTTCGTAATCGAGAGTTAGCTTAAGTTTACATTTATTTTATTAAGAGAAAGAACCTGTTTTTGGTTTTTTATTATGGAGAAAAAAGAAATGATTTTTTATTAATATGCTCGCCAAGACATTTGAGTCTTGTGCCTACATATCTTCAATGGAAGAATCAGAGCGATTGTAGTTCGAAAGAACTACGATTTTCTTGATTGATTTTAGGATGGATGTTTAGTGAACCGTTTGAGCATAGGTGTTCACCTAGCTGTCATACCCCAAATTTGTCCTACCCCTTAATTTTTAACTGGCTTAGACTTCTCATCTCATGTACATACCTTCATTAGGTCATTAACATAACATGCATCATTAATCAATAAATTTGGCAAGGGATCGAGGTAGTAGATAGAGCTGAGGTTTCACGTGGTTTGAAGTTCATACCTTGTGCAGACTTGTTTCTATTGAGATTTTCAACTGATCATGAATTAAGGTTCATTTCACTATGCTTGTGTCAACTGGTGGATTTTCAGGAGCTGTTCCTATGATCATCTTATTGTTATGGTTTCATCTGGTTTATTCTCCAATTCAAAGTTTGGTTCATCTTATTATTTGGAATAAAAACTATTCGTCTGAGGCTTCGTTAAAAGAGTAGGGATTTACCTGGAGTTTACATGGGGCAATTTTCAAGTTTGAAAGTTAATGACCAAGACTTTTATTTTTGGCCAAAGTCAACCATAAGGAGTTGACTTTTTGACCATAGACCATGTTGAACTACCTTGAGCTTTCATCTCATTTATGTTGTATGATTCAGTATTGCAAGAGGGGAAAAGAGTTGTAAGGAATACACAAGAAAAATCATCATATTCATGAGAAGTCCACATTTCATTAGCATTGGCCATATCCATTACATACAAGCTACGTTGAAAATTACACCCAAAAAAATATTTTGACTTCTGATTGACTTTTAGTCAACTGTTGACTTTTGGTCAAACAGTTAACCAAAGTCAACACCCTATCCTAGACCTATTTCCCATTTGTTCAGCATATTCATGACTCAACATTAATTTGCTTCAAGTTTTCTTTGTGACCAAGCCATTTCATCAACCTTCATTCTTCAAGCCTCCACAAAACCTGCTGCACGAATTCTGACTTCATATAAACCTACATCACCATAAATCAGTCAACCTTAATTCACACATTCTATACTAAACAATCATAGATGAACCTGCTGTACCAATTCAGCCCACCATATTATATAAATCATACCACACATACAAAATACCAAAACAACAAGAATAAGTAACCTTCCAAACAGAAAAAACAAGTACTGACCACCATACGTCAATCTAAAGTGGCAATAAAATTAAACACATGCCATATCAGTTCATCGAGACCGCAATGATCAAACTCGAGATAGAAATTCAGTGCAAGCCACGGTTCAAAAAAGCATGAAAACAAAAGGGAAACAAACAAGGGGCAGTCGACATACATATTCACTACAAAGAAAAAACTATGAAAGCCTGCATACAGAATTCCAAACAAAAGCAAAATGAAAAGCCTTATCCAATTCAAACACCCATCTCCTAGTATACATTATGTTCAAACTCATACGGTTGCGAGATATCATCATACAGATTACCTTCATCACATTTCTAAGGCACACCAAAAATAATGCAATCTAACAAGAGCAAGTCAGAATTTGTACACAAAGTCAGCCCCGCTTCATAGGTTGTCTGCACCGGCTCATCATCAAGAATCTCTAACATTTCTAGACCTGCACCATCATACAAAACAGAAAATCTGCATTAAATAACTCTGCACTAATCAACACCAACCCCATATCATACAATCATCACAAGCATGTTAGTCTCATCAGCAATACAAAGCCTTGCTGTATTTGCATTCAAGTAAAGTAACTAACAGAACCTAACAAAACAAAACAGTCAACTAACCTAACTAACTGACATTTAATCACAACTAACTCCAACTTCTTTCAAACTTCCCCTTAACCAACCCTAACTGTCCCATAACCATCCTAACAGAATTTCCAACTGACATAACTGGCTTGTCATCCATTGTAACTAACATATAACCAATTTCTAACAACCAAAACAGAATGATAACCACATCAACAACCATATACATTCATAATCCCTAACCACTTTTATAACTTTTCTAACCACCTGATCACATTCACTCTCCATATAACTAACATTCCAACACCTAAATGTCATAACAAAAAAAAAAACAGAATCAATAACTAACTACCAACTAACAACCTTTCATAACACAAAAATCAGTTTTAACCATCCCCTAACAGATTTATAACAACCCCTAACAACCTAGTACAATCTCTAACTAACCCTAACCAATTCCTAACCACACTCTAACTGATTTTTAACAGAGTTACAAAACAAAAAACAGAAAAGAGAAGAAGTTTCTAACAGAAAAGAAGAGGAGGTGAGAACTAGCAGAAGAGAGCATTTAACAGAAAAATCAGAATGAAAAAACTAACCTCGACTCTCTTCCCTTCACCTCTATAAATCCAAAGCTGAATCCAATTCAGAGGCTCTCGATTCATTTTTCTTCACACAACATCATCATCTTCACCCTTCCCTCTCCATTCTCCCATCTTCAATCTTCCATCTTCATCACCTTCACCCTCTCTCATCTTCCCCATAGCCTTCAATCTGAATCTTCCTCATCTCTCACCATTTCTCTGCTTCACACATCATCTCCTTCAATCTTCTCCATAGCCTCAACATCAACCTTCATCCAATTCTTCACAAAAATTAGTTCTCAGAACACCTCTTCAATCTTCTCTCAATTTCATTCATCTTCCAAAATCCTGCAAGAAAAATCTCTTGATTCAATCACCAAAATCTTAACGAATCTGCAGAAGAAAACCAAAAAATAATCTCCAATCAATCATCACCTTTGAATCAACTCTTCATCATCCTCGTAGCAATTATTCAACGAATCATCAACCACAATCACCTTCATGATTCTTCAATGATTACAAAAAAGAAAACGAATATTGCTCATTCACGAAACCTGCACAATCGTTCTTGCTTGCTTCAATGACATTCATCTTCATCATTCTCGCACCACTCGAGAACGAGTTCTGATCTGTGAACAACAACAACACCCCCACGACGATCACACACAGAAAACTTCTACACAACAATATTGAGTGTATGAGTAACAATGATAACAGAAGCATAAGAACGAAAAAAGAAGGAAGAAGAACAAGCTTGACCGTGTCGATTCTGATAGAGAAGGCGAGAGTTTGAATCGGAGAGACTTCGAAAGACGAGATTGAGAACGGAAAGTTTAAGAACCGAGTCAAGATTTGGAGGGTGAATCGAGACTGGGAGGTGTGGCCAGACGGTGGCGTATCGAAGTTTGTTCGGAGAAGAGGAAGAGCCTCGTTCCAGCGCCGCCGTGAGTCCATGAGGGAGAAGGAGATGGGATTCCAATCGTCACTCTTCAAGTAACCTTATTTCCCCTTTTTTAATTTTGATTAAAGTGTTTTTTAATTAATTGAATAAAATTGACTTTAATTATCATTAATTGGACATTAAGTGAATTAACTCCTTGATTAGATGATGTTAATTGACATATTGAAAATCTAATGGATCATAGGGCCTTCCCCATACGAATTTGCTAGCATACCCCATATGGCCCAACATCACCATTTTTGGTAGCTCAGAAAAACTATAACAAAAAGCTATTTGGCATAAGCATAAAATCTGTACAAAAAAATCATCCTTGGGCCAAAACGCCATTGTTGCTGTCCGCACCTCATTTTGGCCCATGCACCTCCTTCATTCTTAGACACCATAACAAAATTCTGTTGGGCCTAACTCCCATGGGACCTGCGCCCAGTTTACTGATTGCACCACCATCTTTAGTTTTCACCCCCTTATCACATTTTCTTTCTTGTTAAAATTTAGGTATTGACATAGTTTTTGGTTACTAAATTTCTTTTGATAAAACAATAAAAGTCATGTTTTTCTAGGTAGATTTAGGTGATTTTAGGATTAATTTTAGTCTTAGAAATTTCTCATAAAAAACTCATAAAAATAGTCTTTGAATTGCCTCTTTTATTCTTTTATGCCATTTCCATGTAAAATTTTGTATGTTTTTTAGTATGATTTTGTTGTGTGACGTTGGCCATATTATTGGCCTATTTTGTTTGTATGCTCCTTTTAGAATTTAGTCACCATGTTAACATTAGACTTAGATTAGAAATTAGGTTAGTCTCCCCTTTTCTCATTTCTAAATTCACCATGTTAACATTAGACTTAGATTAGAAATTAGGTTAGTCTCCCCCTTTCTCATTTCTTTTCTTTTTACAACACTAAAACACCTAAAAAATATTCAAAATAAAATCCCTCTAAAAAATAAAAAGAAAACACTTAAAAAACATTAATAAAGGTTGAAAAGCAATAAATAGGGAATGGAAACTAGAGTCTCCCTTGCTTAAGGGAATCACTCTAGCAGAAATTCCCAATCTAAAAAATACCAACCAAAGAGTAACTCGAGTTTCCTTTGCTTAAGGGATTCCCTCGAAACACTCAAACTCTCTCTCTTCTCTCTTTCTTAAGGGCAATGTTATTTCCGCTCGATTGCATCGTAGGTCGACACCTTATGCAAGAGCGCGAACGTTAACTCCGCCTAACTAAAAAACACAAAAACAAACAGAAACATGTGAGCCGAGCTACGATAACTCTGATTCCTGAAAAGGATACGTAGGTAGCGGGGTAGGGCCCGTGCGAGTATAATTCTTTCTTTTCCCTACATTCTGCATTCATTCGCATATATAGACATAGACATAGTACACACCCTTTAGATAGAAACAAACATAGGTGGATACCATTGAGTACGATGGACGTGAGGGGTGCTAGTACCTTCCCCTCGCGTAACCGACTCCCGTACCTAGATTTTCTGGTCGCAAGACCTTGTTCTTATTCTTTGTTAGGTTTCCTGATATTCCTTTCCCTTATGGGATAAATATATTGGTGGCAACTCTGTTCCTTTTTTCGCGAGCGTGCGATAGCTGGCGACTCTACTGGGGACGTCAGACCTATTGCGGGTACGTACTTAGCGAGTCGATCCTAGCCTTTGTTTGTTTCGTTTATTGGGTGTTTTTTTTGTTTATATGTTTACATCTTGTATATATGTTTGCATATCATGTTTATTTTCCGCTTGCATATCATGTTTACTTTCCGCGTGCATCTGAACTATATTATGGGTCCCCGTGGGGGTCACATATTTTTCTGTGTTGTTTTGCAGGTGGGAGTTTGTGTGAGGTAAAAGGCCCACTACCCAGGCCAATGACACATAGGATTAGCATGGATGCTCATGTTGACTCCTGTAGCGCTTGCTATGATCGAGTTTGACATGAGGTACCACAACTGGGTGAGGTTCTTTCATGGAACACTGTGTCTGGCACACTTGTTGCCTCAAACACTTTGTACCCAATGGGAACTGTAGACCCTAATGACCATTAGGGACCACTTGTCCGTGTCTAGATTACATACCTGTGAGATTGGGGTGGGACAGGAAACCTTGGCTCCTACATACCTTGGCTTCTTCATATTTGAGGTTGGACCTTTATTTGGTCTGTTCTCAGGGTGCTTGATATTCTGGTATTCAAAAAAGGCGTCGAACCTTTGATCCTATGACATTTGACCTATGTAGAGATGTTTCATCAGTTATCCAGAGATTGTACAGATGCTACTCAGATTATATGGACCTTGATCCCATGCTTTTGCATTGCATAACATCATTGCTTTATCCACTTCATTTATGGGGGATCCTAAAGTCTATTTCCAAAAAAAAAAAAGAAAAAAGGAAATAGAAAAGCAGAAAAAAGAAAAGAAAAGAGACTCTATACAAAATAAAGCTTTGATTTCAAAAGAGAAACAAAAAAAGTGTGGGAAAGACTTTAGGATCCCTTGGAAATGAAACGCATTGCATTCATAATATCATGCATTTAATGGTTCTCTCAGAAGCTTATGGGGCCCTTTCTACTCAAGTTCTGACTTTAGCGACAAAGTTGACTTCTCACCGCTATGTGCCTGAAAGCTGACATTGGGACAACTCCGTGGAGTTTTGATTGAGATGAGAACATAAATGGAGACTGACATGAATTAGTGTATGAAGGTCATCCAAGACTTTTCTCTTTGATAAGAAGAATTAAGACAAGTTCCTCAAAGGCCAAACGCAAATGTTAATCTCCCCTGATGAGAAGGTCTTATGAATCATAATGTTGAAATAATGTTGAGATTCCTATTCTTGGTAAGGAGAATTCACATCATTGAGGTCTTCAAGTTCCCGAGTATTAAAGTTGACAAAAGGTTTCACCTTTTGGAGGAAAGTTTGAAAGCCATAAAAAGGGTCGTGACTCCTTCGAGTTAGACATTGTGTGTTTGTGCCTAGTGCCTAATGTCAAGATCTACAAAGGTCATTTATTCTCACTCTGGATGGTTTGGACGTGCAAGTCAAAGCGATAATCATCTCTTGTACATATGTGGAAGTTGCTTGGGGCTCCCGATTGAGGGATGAGCAAGACGTGATGTTATCTTGAGCATTGCATCATTCACATTGCTCAAATCCCTAAAGTAAGGCAAAAATTTACAACTCTTGGGTGACTTCGTTGGAGTTTTTCTTTTGAAGTAATCTGAAGTGTTTGGAAGGAACATGTAACGTCCGAAAATTCGATTATTCGCTTAATCTAGACGTTTGAAGTGTTTAGTGAAATTTTTCGTATTTTGGGACGATTTAGTCGGTATTAATTCGGGATAGCGGATCGATAACTAATTGAGATTTTTAATATTTTTAGTATTAGAAATATTATTAGAGTGTCGTGTATTATTTTGCGAATTTTCAGAGCAAATAAAATTAGACCGTAAAATAAGAGTTAACGAGTAAATTTGGAGTTTTAATAAAATAAATTAGATGGGTTGAGTGGT